>NC_039488.1:1238366-1538366 GCF_003590095.1 Trichoplusia ni | reverse complement strand
GGTCGCTAGTTCGATTTCCACCCAGAACAAATATTTGCGTGATGAGCACCATCATTTGTTCTTTATCTGGATGTAATTTATCTATATGATAAATTAATGTATTTAGAAATAGTGAATAGAAGTAGTGTAGAAAAATATAAGTGGAATAATAATATTCCATAACTTTCACATCCATCTAGGCATCTAGTGTTAAAATAACCAAAGCTTGTATCATGGGTACTAGGTAACTGATAGACATAAATGTACCCCGCAGCATGCTAATACAGCACACCAATAATCTTGTAAACGGGCAAAAATTACAAATTAATAAAGAATACTTCAGTATTATTAATAATGAAGACGTTCGGTTCCAACTGCTCCTGGTTCAGCTTAAGTTCGAGCTGGCGGACCGTGCGCCAGAGTCTCAGAGTAAAAAGCTGCGCCGGCGCATCAAGCGGCACCCAGCGCACCGTCCAGTGATATCTGACCTTCTCACCAGGTTCCGTCTGTAAGCTAAAAGACTACCAATTTTACTTCAAAGTATCCTTGACATGGAATTTAAAAATAGAAAACACATTGGAGATGAGGATTGGAATAACATTTATTTTGTCGAGTGATTATAGATTCTGTAAAGCGAGTTTCAAATGACCTATGTTACTATACCTACATCACATAATCTGTCTAGGCATATACGAAATTCTATGAGTCTTGGTCGCTTGATGGACTTATATATCAATGGTTTTCAGAAACATCCACCGTCCCATTTACAACCTTCATAAACAGGATATCTGTCTTATCGAGCTCATTATTTACACGATACATGAAAAACAAAAGATGCTCAATTAGCAAAGTGTCCAGAAACTCTTAAGAAATTTCTTTCAGAAAAAATACAATAGGTTTCCTTTACCAATATTACTAGAATCAACAAATCACATAAGCTTATTACACGGTGTATTATCAGTGTATTTTCTTACAACAGCGAGGGAAATCTTGTCCAATAATGTACCCGTGATAATATTATTTAATGATAATTGTTCTTACGTCACAAACGTATTGTCTGGCTTGTCTACGACAGCGTCTTTGTCTTTGGGGCAGACAAACGGGGGCGCTAAGATACGGAACTTCGGTGCGTCGGATATCTGAAAATACATGTTTGTGTTACTAATGTAGGCATAATTTATACTTGGTAGTAATATGTATATAATAAAGAAAATTGTACAGAATAACGCTAATTCTTCTTCTACTTTTCGTTATGCTGATGTACAATGTAGAATCAGACTTTTTAATTCATTAAAACTGAAAGGATGTGACTTTGCACCCTCTTAGAAAATTCCGAGATTTTTTTCCTTCAACATATTTGTATTAGGCTGATTTCGAAAAGACATTGCAGCCATTAGGACCATTAGGAAAAGACACTCCTTAACAGTCCATCATATATAGTACTTAGGTCACTTAGTCAGGCTTTGTAACGATTAAAATACGCGTGTCGCAAACGGGGCCGTAAAGGGCCTCGGAGTAAAACCAAACCAATGTGATCATAATGCGCATTGATAAATTAAGTCACCGTTAAATGTCTATGTAAATTGTATTTTATCTACTTTCTCTATCGTATGTCTTATTTCCAACTCGTATTTCAAAACTATCAAACTAATTATCCGCATATTCTAATTAAACAACACTATTTTAAATACAACAAAACACATAAACTAGCTCTATAAACATGGTAAACAAGTTAACATCTGGTATTAGCTAATAATTACTGGGAACGTTCCCTCCTGGGGGCCGAACACTAATGCGAGCGCATGGATCGTACCTATGAGGTGTATGAGGCTAAATTAATACGTTACGGCTTCGCGCAACCCGTACACAAGCAATTCGCGGAATTGGATGATGTGAAATGTGATATTGGTAAAGTTTAGATGCATTCTATTATAAAAAGAGGTTATTTTTATCGTCACTATCACCATCACCACAGCCTTTGTTCAGAAACTGCTTTTTCGTGAGAATTTTTACTGTTTTCTTCTGTCTGTCCCGGACGACCGACGCTTCTTTTTCCTTTCTTGGACACCATTCTGTCACCGCTGTCGTCCACCTACCGCGCTTGTGTCTAGTTTTCACAATTACAAACGCGCTGTGGGCTACTACCGTAGCTTAAAGGAATAATATTGAATTTGACACCGCTCTACAACATATAACTCGCTGTCTGAAAGTCTGAATATTACTTTGACCGGTGGTGATAGACTCCTTGTTTACCTGGCACTTAAAGTTTTCTCGTAACATCTTTTCTTTTTTTTTTAATCTAGTGCTAATAAGAATGTTTGTTGTTTTCAAATCAACTCTGTTAACTTTTTTAAACAACACATCTCTTTTATCATACTTTGTTATAGACTCTTTAATTAGCACCTGCATTTTCTGTGACCGATTCTACTGCATCGAGTAGAGTACGTGACGCAGGCCTCACTAATGCAGATTAGCCTTAAATAACTGATTGCGACCGCAAACGTGGATCCAATAATGTTTTGTGAGAATTCTCTCCTAGTTAGGTTTGGAACACCTCTGTCCTTTAATTATTATTTTCATAACAGTATTATAGCTTTGTTTCAGAGTATATGATTTGAATACTTTGTAAAGCGGGGACTTCACAAATATTTAAGTCACATGCACATAGAGAGAGAATTAGAGATCCGGGTTCAGAACAAGCATAAGTGAAACACAAATATACTTGTCCCACGAAGGAACTAAACCCGCGAAGACGCGCACAGCGGGTTGAGCCTGGTGACCTTTACCACTCGGCTATACGTGCAGTCATCTTGCTTTTGGGAGCCATTTCGCTCCCACTACAGCTTGTCATATTAATCGCTCTAGCGTAAAAGAATAAACCTAATAACCATTGAAGGTCTATTAATAATCACACCTTTTCACCTTTACCGTTTTACGACCTTGTATGTGGCCATAAAACAAAAAACAAAAAATATTCAATAAAGCTTCGTTATAGTAGAACCTCTATTATCCCGACCTCGGTAGTATGGATTACCGATTATCCGGACGGCCGTAGTCAAATACCCTTGTAGTAAATTACGTAATTTCATAATTGTTTCAAAGTTTTTAATACATTTTATCTATTAAGTTTTCAACTACTAACATTGAAATCTTAATCTCAAAATGGCGGACTTAATGCCTAAAAAGGTGATGCAGAGATATCAAGAAGCAAGAAGGTGCATAAATATACAGAGAGTAATAATAGTAATATGTCGTTGTTTGACAACTGATTGGACATTTTCAGTAATGCAAAAGCATAATGTACTCAAAACAACAATAATAATATAAATTACATTCATAATATCAAAGGTAAAACTAATCAACAAAACTCTAAAAAACAGAATGAACAAATATATCAAACTTACCACATTCCGTACCAGAAACACTGTACCTAAAACCACTAAGTTAATGAAAATCATAGTTGACAAAATTGGAACAGTACTCCCTTTGACGCGACGCTTTTACAAACTGGAGTGCAATGGGCAGCATTGAACAATGCGCTGTGAATCACAGCTCGCATGTCAAAGCGATGCCACGCGACCCCCGCTTAACTGGCAATTTGAAATACTCCGATTTTCGATATTTAGGTGGAATTAGGAGTAGCGTTTAGTGCTTTATTTTCTATGCTGAAATTGTAAATGTGAATGTGGTGTTATGCTGTTTGGTGTAATACCACAGCGAAGCATCATCATCGTCCCTACCTCTGCCCAACTCAGATCATTCTCTACTACGTTGGGGTCGACTCTTAAAAAATTGATCCTTCACTTGAAAAAACAAATTGAACAAAAAAATGTATGGGAGAAAAACTGTTTTATTTTTATCTCCGTTCAGTATCAAAGTATTTGTTATATATATAAAAGCAAGAGCAAACCTTATATTCTGATAAGTACTTATTGTCTTTAATACGACGACATATAAATGGCTTGCGTATCTCTGCGGCCTTGGCATCTACGATGATTCTAAGATCAACACTTAATGTTGAATTATCTTAACATTATGACGAGTTTTTCTATCGAAATTAATCCAAAATATCATTTTTAATAAAACAAATCCCGCGCGCCCCATCTGTGTATTAGCTATTACTTGGGACCTAAGTATAACTGGCGAAATCATAGTGTGCTATAGTATAGTATACACCTTGCTGATTCCTTCGGGAATATAAAGCGTGATGTTATGATAAAATAATCATTTTTGCTTAGTTTTTTTAATGTATTTATTTTTATATAATACCAACAAACTCCATTCTAACAATAAATCTGGCGCGTTTACATTAATGGATCATGTTCAGTCTGCAACTCCTGCAGATCTAGATACCCTCAGGTAGCAGAAGCTCTTTTATATCTGGAAAAAAATCGAATTGAAATATGGGATAAATATGGGTCTGAACTAATCAGAAAATTATTGAGCAAGTCCTCGTTGGTCTACACCTACACCTTGTTAAATTTTCTTGTGTGATATTCACGAACTCACGAATTTCTTTAATTTGTTTATTTGTTATATGGTCAATAACACGAGCTAAGTCATTTTTATTCTACCTTAAGTCTTTAGACTGATGCAAAAGTGAGTTCTTCCTCCGAATAGTCCAAAAGACACTCTGTACGGCTTTTCTTCTGCTGAGGTCAACAAAAAGATTCCTAATCTGAACTTCGGTAGATGCACTAGATGTTGACAGAATCACAGCTGCTGTAATATCAATGTCAACTAAAGTGTGACGATATGTTTAACCTAACCTACGGTGCTCAAAGTTGGTCACTTACAGAACACCAGAAGTCCAAACTCAAGATTTGCCAACGCGATGGAGCGCGGCATACTTGGCGTCAAACCAGCAGACCGAGTTAGAAACACCACACTGCGCTCCATAACGCATGTAACAGATGTCGGGGAAAAAACAGCCAGGCTAAAGTGGGAGTGGGCTGGTCACGTCGCGCGAATGCAGCCTGACTGTTGGGCAAAAATCGCGCACGTGGCCAGAACTTGCAAAGAATAGAGATGTGGAAGAGAACGGGGGAGGTCTTTTCCCAGCATTGGTATCAAAAGCAGGCTACATAAAAAAAAAAACACGTGAAGGGGCAGTTTTTTGAAAAGTGGTAGTAATAATATCAATCAGCGTTAAATTTCCTGTACGATTTTTTTTTCAGGTAAATATGCATTTTCGATCCTATGTTCACCTTTTTTTTTAATCCGGACCACTGTGCGCCACCGCGTCTGCTCATGATTAAGGACTTAGGATAGACCGAGGTCGACTAGACCTATTAATAAATTGACAATTGATGGTTTTATTCGGCAGATATAGATAGTGCTGGATAAAGGCCTTATTATTATATTTTAAAACAAAAACGTGCCACAGTTTAAATAATGTAAGCTTTCTTTAATGAACAGCGGTTGTGACATAGATCCAAGAGTCGATAAAGGTTACAGTCGCCCCTATACTGCTCAATAGCGTGATCGAGGTTACACAATTCTAAATATAGTCTATTTTTAAAGTGCAACTTGAATAAATAATGCGTAGGAGGTTGGAGTCTACGTTTCATTGTAATTTCCCTCCAAATAATTAATAAGTAAATGCTTAGTGATTAACGAGTATAATAAAACAGATTGAATAATACTACAGTTTTAAAAGAAATATTCTGTTGGATTGGATATTCACTTCATGGTCCAAAGCCGTACTATTTGTATGAAAAATAGTATTATATAGCGAATCCACAAGCTATAATAATCTGCATATAACAGGTTATCCTCCTTCGCAGTGTTTCTTGATAGAACTTAATTTTATTAAGTTCTTAAAAAATTGCTCATTTATACGGTGCCGGTTGTCTATCTTCACTTCATAATTTGTGAAATTCCGATGATATTTAAATAAGCGTCAACAATATATTCCAAAAGCAGTCAGTGATACCAAAATCTAGGTAGCATACATTGCATTCGTACATTAGACTTAAATTCAATTTTCTCATTTCATTTGCAATGTGTGCGTCACATTCAATTATACGAGTATATACCTGTTAATACACCACAACAGTCTGTAATTAAGATAAACAATTGTTCACACAGCTACTGTCGATACGCGATAGCCATTACAGGGTGTCCTGTAGCGCAATTAAGCTCGTAAATTGTTTTAAAACCTAATAAACCGGGTATAAAGTGTACGCGGGTGTTGTAAAGGATTTTCGTTGTTATTAGCTATTTAACGGCTCATTTTCCCCACCTAACGTATGATTATTTTGTTTTATGTCACCACTAACATCATTTAAACAAATTAATTGGCTATCATAATGTTTTTTTACTGTTTGTATGGTAAAAAACGGTGTTTATGTAACGATTAGACGGTATTTTTTTGTTTAATTTGGTATTTTTTGGTTGGTTTTAAAGTAACACACAGTTTGGAATAATTATTTAAGCTTAAATTAACGCCTGAATTCGAGACCGCCACTTTGTAAATGACGTTCTAATACCAAAGTATATTTGTCTACATGCCACTTGAAAACTAGCTCTTAGAGTTGTTCATCAAAACACCCTGAAAAATCCCATCGAAATCCAGTTACCCTTCTTGGAGTTACAACAACGTTGCCACAAATAGACACACAGACTTAACTGTCAAACTTCCAACATAACATCTTTTAGCGTCGGAGACAATTTCTTTTTGGTCAGGATTCTACTCGAATCTTATTCAGGATTGTTCGGAAATGTTCTGTTTATGACTTTCTATATCCCATGTACCTACGTCTATAAGCCTCACTTGCGCCTTTACCTTTTCGAAGTAATAATGTATTGCTATTTGCTAGAATGCTGAATAAATTAGATACCTTTGCCAAATAAAAGATGGCTTACAGAAGTGTGTGTGGTCAGGGATATAAATTGAATAGCAATTGATACGCGTACGTGCTGCCTCTGAGTCTTTGAACGAATTCATTTGCTGTCGTAGTAGGTAACAAAAGTTCTCTATTTGTGGTTTCTTTATGAGACTGGATTTTAGTTATTGCTGTTGTTGCAGGTAAGATAATGATGAGACGGTCTGTCATGTTAATTTATTAGTACTTTACACTTCAGTGAAAGTAAATAATTGAATTAATTATAAGTTGTAACATGCAGAAAGTTAATTCCGTCTGAGAAAAAGGATGGTATGTAACCGTATCTTTGTTCAATGTTAGCATTAAACGTCCTTGATCATAACATAATATATCTCTTTGTAAATAGTTATGGTTATAAATTTGAAGAACTCAGTTTCGTTATAACTCAAGTTTTGGCTAAGATCAGCGTGTCAGTGTGCTAGATATGTTTATTGCCTTAAAGATGAGTCTTTCAATACTAAATTACTAAACTAATCATATTATAAACGCCAAAGTATGTGCGTGTTGGTTCCTCTTTCGCGCAAAAACCATTGAGCGGATTTAGACAAAACTTGGTACACAGATAGTTCATTAACACATAGGATAGTTTTTATCCCGATTTTATGTCTAAAATCTATCTATGAAACCCTTTCCTGTGCGATGTAAAAACTCTTTTACTTTCTTACATAATAAAACACAAGAAATAGCGCGCAGCTGGCTATCTGCCTGCTATCTAGAATAATAGCTAGTTGGCTGCAACTACATTGCTAGTTCCTCGCGAGAAAGCTGTAAGGAACCGTTTTTAACCTTAGAATTGTAATATGCAAGGGCCTTGCGAGTTTTACTAATGGGACTTTTAATTTTGCTATTGTTTCTGATTATACTATTATTGTATACCGTGCACCTAGAATAATTACTGTTATGTTTTAAAAGTGCCTGAATAAAGGCATGCCTCAAACAAAAACATTTGATTTTAACATAAATTTTTTTTTTTGTTTATTAAACTGATATTAATTAATTTTAATTGTTGAGAATTACAATCTCATAGCAAGATAACCTTAAAGCCTGAAATCGATAACCCTGAAAACATACATGTAACTTTGAAGGAAATTATAATACAAAATTACCTACTATGATACCCAAGCGCTATTAAAGTAACATGTGCACAAAACCAGCCCCTGTTTTCTTGTAACAATGCGTCTGACTAATCACATCGCACTTACACAGGCTATTAAAGACGAGTGTGAAGCTAAAAGTTCATGTTTATACATATAATGTATTCTTTTGTAAACATGTGGGTGTCGTACGAAGGTCCGTAGCTGTTAAAACGAGCTTGTTATCTTGCCGAGTGTTTGTCGCGAGCCCAGCCTTTGAGGGCTCAATTATATGGACTTTCTTCCTCTTGCTTTGTAATACCCGAAATATAATAGGCAGCCTTAATGGAATGTTTACCGTCGTTAGTCCGAATTTGTATGGAACAAATTATTATAATTAGTGCACCTTTTTTGCTTCAATTAATTGTTGTGAGGTGTATTTTATTGTTTAATAGTGAAAACTATATAATTTACACATTTTGATAGTTGATCACGTTTATAGACAACTATTAAATGTGTGGAGAAGACAGATTTAAGTCACGTGACCAATCAAATCTAAATTTAATTTCATTTATTTGAGCGCTTCCTAATGACGGAAATTAATAGATGTTATACTTGAGCAGATCGGCTGATTAGCACTTGTTTATGAATTTGACGGGACTAGTGGTTAGTGACCCTGACTGCTATACCGGGGGTCGTGGGTTCGATTTCCGCCCAGGACAAATGTTGTGTGATAAGCATGATCATTTGTTCTGGTGTCTGGGTGTAATTTATCTATAATATGTATGTATTTAGAAATATATATGTAAGTTTATAAGTTGTCTGGTTATCATAACACAAGCTCTGCTTAGCTTGGGATCAGATAACTGTGTGTGAGTTGTCCCAGAATATATTATTATATTATATTATTAATTTATACTTGCGTGAAAATATGGACCTGAAATGAGATCACATGCGAAAATTTGGACTTGAAAACTTTATTGTTATTTCTGAAGGAGAACACTTCTGTCGAGCACAATAACAACTTAAAAATTGCAAATCAACTAAATAGATAATCCAAATGATTTACGAGACGTTTTTTTGTATTTCTGCATTTCAATTTTTATTATTTAATGCTGCATAAAGGCCCTTATTTACAATTACAAATAATTTATACAAATAACACAATAAATAAAGTCATGATACATTAACTGTATATATATGTATTACACTACCATTATCGAGAACGATAATTATCGGTAAAATCCACAATATTATTTGGCTTTAGGTAAGCCATAACACACTAGGCTAAGCTATAGCTGCCTACTTTCTAAGTGATCGGTTTGTATAGATGTTTATCATGTTGCCGCTCGACAGATAATCGATATCGGCATGTTTTTGTTTACCGTTTATCCCCATTTCTGAATAGGAACTTTATCTACTGCCTAGGGATTTTATTTAGCTACTAGCTGTTGCCCGCGAATTCGTCCGCGTGGTTAGAAGATATAAGGTAACAATTTTTGAAAATAATCCCTCGAAGATGAATAATGTTCCCTGTTTTTTTCCACATTTTCAATTGTATCTTCGCTCCTATTAGTCGCAGCGAGATGGTATATAGCCTAAAACCTTCCTCGATAAATGGTCTATTCATCACAAATAATTTTTCACTTTGAACCAGGAACTACTTAATCTACGATTATCTTACTTAATCTTTAGCGCGTTCAAACGAACAAACAAACTCTTCAGCTTTATATATTAGTATACAGTATAGATGTCGAGTTTGACTCTATTTTTACCGGAGGTAATACATAACAGAGTATAGTATTGGGTAGTATAGGGTTTCGGAATTAGTCACCTCAGCACTGCTGCCTCTTTAACCAAGTGTCATTTCTACAATCCTTAACGTCAATAGAAAGCTTTCGATTGTATGGAAATGTTATTTCGTTCGATAAGTCATTTGACATTGATCTGTCATCTCCATACATTCAAACGTTAACGACTGTTGAAATGTCATTTGGCTAGAGTGGCCGGTCTACTTACTCTCTTTAAAGGTTTTGTTAAAGTTTGGTTGACTCTACAAAACCTAACTCTAACTCTGTGCAGGCATTAAGTAGATACTACATTGCACCTGTTTCGATGCGTCTATTTTTTTAATTCATGCTTTTTTTAAATACTTAACAAGATTTTTCACCATTTTTAAAGTACTTCAACTACATTCTGCGGTAGCTAGATGACGTGTCGCGCTCTAGCACCTGTCTTTTGTTTATCGTATTTAGACAAATATATTCATAAACATTGCATTCATCTACCAACATAATATGGTCTGAAAAGGTTGTCAAACCCGCAATAATGATATCGCACACTAACATCTGCTGCTTTACAACAATAACTCTTATCGAACTGATATTGAAAAAGACATGAATTCAAAGTATCATTCAATATTTTTTTGCAGGATTTATATGCGGACGTTGTCGAAAACCCGATCCTTTTAATCTGTTCCAATTACCCAGAACAAAGGCAGTTTGTGCTGCCTACACAAAGGATTTATCCAAATAAACTAAAAAAATCGAACTCCAGTCAAACTAGCAGTTTTATTTTTATTTATATTCGTAACAAGAGATAAACAAAAAAGTATTTATGCAAAACAATGATAAAGTACCAATCTGAAGTTACTACATGTTACGTAAACAACGTTGTTGCTATTCAAAAAGCATGATATTCGCGGGAACTTTAAAGTATGCAGATACAAAAATAAACTACTAAAGCTATTTAGATCTCACTCACAATAAGTGTTAGACTAATATTCATAATGTCGCATAATTTAAGGCCTTCAAAGATGTACTTCGACCCGCGTCTAAATATGTCAAGGCCCTTTCCTATGTCATGTAGCAGGTGAACAAAACTACCGAATATGGATGTATTGAAATATCCAACTGGTTAATTTTTACCTTAAACAAATACTGACCTATGTTACAAATAAACTTTATTGAAAATATCGATTATTACATTATCATAGCTGAATAGACAAGCAATGTAAATAACGTAATAGAATAGACAATAAAAATCGAATGCCGGCTACGCATGTGCGGCGGTCGGCACCGGAGTGAAGTGAGCCGCGGGCCCCGCGCCCGAGGTCGAACCGCGACGGAAACACCCGAGCAGTACCGAACCAACCTCGTACTGGGGCTCACGCTCGCCCGGTCAACGCATTATTGACCATTTCCTGCGATAATTGCAACAAAATAACATAGACTGTTCACAAAACTGCCGATAATATAAGAGTTTTAAGTTATATAGTGTTATGCTGTGACTCAGTGACAAAATAAACATTGTGTAGAACTACAACGCATATTGTGTTATTAGTATGAATGTTATAAACATAGACTCGTTAACAGTGGCTAATCAAATGCGTTAATAAATTAAGGAAACTAACGAAGAACTGACAGTTTGACATCACCTGGAGCAGGTCGATACGTAACAAAGAGAGTTGCCGGCTTTGATGAAAGTTCCACTCGTTCATAATAAGAAAATGCCTACAACTGTACACGAAAATATTGCTTTACTCAATATGATGTCATCAGATAATTTCGAAGACGAGCTAAAAAGCGTTCAATTACATTTCCCATCAAATAGACGATTGCAGAACGACGGCGCATGCGTGGAGGAGAGGGTGAGGACGTCCCGCGGGGACCTACTGGTCGCCGTCCGCGGGGACCGCAACAAGCGCGCCATCATCACCTACCATGACCTTGGACTCAACTATGCCGCCAACTTCCAGGCTTTCTTTAATTTTATTGACATGAGAGCTTTAATGGAGAAATTTTGTATTTATCATGTAACCGCGCCGGGCCAGGAAGAAGGCGCTCCGACACTGCCAGAAGATTATACTTACCCAAGCATGGATGCATTGGCTTCCCAAATAGATTTCATCCTCGGACATTTTGGGATTAGATCTTTCATCGGCTTTGGAGTTGGTGCAGGCGCGAATATTTTGGCGCGCTATGCTCTCGTTAGCCCTCAGAAGGTTGACGCACTAGTCTTGATTAATTGTACATCAACTCAAGCCGGTTGGACTGAATGGCTTTACCAGAAAATAAACACTAGACAGTTACGATCTAGCGGCATGACACAGGGGGCGCTGGATTACCTAATGTGGCATCATTTCGGGCGCAGCACTGACGATCGCAACCACGACTTAGCGCAGGTCTACAAAGAATGTTTCTCGCACGTCAACCCCGTCAACCTAGCTATGTTCATTGACTCGTATTTGCGTAGAACGGATCTGAGCATCTCGAGAGACACGCATTCTATAAAGGTGCCGGTGTTGAACGTGACGGGAGCATTGTCGCCGCACGTTGACGACACCGTGACGTTCAATGGTCGCCTGGACCCGTCGAAGACGTCGTGGTTGAACATCTCTGACTGCGGCATGGTGCTGGAGGAGCAGCCCAGTAAGATAGCGGAAGCGTTCAGGTTGTTCCTGCAGGGCGAGGGCTACTGCAGGTAGTCGCGCTCCCGGCCCGCGACTCGAACGCTGCGCAGCTAACTTAGAATGCACACGATGCTTTCACGCGAGCTTTAAACACTGTTGTAGACACATTGACGTTGTAGAGGAAAACATGTTGTTCCTTGTTTTTAGATGTTTATGAAAATAAATTTATTTTGTGGCTTAAACTGGCTTTTCCTACACCTTTCTTGTAAATATTGACTCTACATTTTACATATAGACACTAAAAACTCAAACTTTCTTTATGGTTCCCGTCATTAATGAATGATATCAGACCCTATTGACCAAGCAGGCTGAGGACATGAAAATAAGATCATTAAAAGTAAAGTCGAGCAAAATTATTTTAAGACTGTTATCACACAAATGAACGCTTCACTTCCAGACTAATACGGAGCTACAAAAGTAAAATTAGAACCATTACAAAGACACTTTGAACAGTTTCAAGATTCAATTCATTTAAAGATAGACATAATCCAAATTTAGTTAAGAGGGCGTGAAATTATGAGCCGTTTTCAATTAGTGACAATTTTGGGTTTTCAAAGTATCTTCTTTCCCATTTAAATGTAATTTTCAAATGGTAAGGAGCGGTTTGTTGTTCCATCTGTGCGAGCATAATAAATTTGTGGGAGCCAACGTAAGCCGATTTATGTTTGAAACAATTATTGTGATAAAGCTTATGGGTTTTATTAAAAGGCTTTTATGTTCCTTCTCTTGTTTTGTTTGAAATATCTAATTGAATGGAAATTATTATGGGTTCATGGGTGGTATTAAAAGATATTACTGGAATGATCTAAAGCTAGTTTGGACTTGATTGTCCCGTGCTTGTAATGACGCATTCTTGGAAAAAACCCAGTTAAATACACAGAAATCAGTTATGCGTATCGACTTTTATTGACAAAAATTTCATATTAATAATTAATGCTTTAAAAAAACCTAGGTAGGTACTTTCGCAGACTGTTGATTGCCAATATCAACCACTTTCCTTATCGCAGGTCTGCTGGTAGTTCCTTAAGAAATAAGCCCTTTGTTGTTGCGTTTTTTTTTACTATTTTGTGTATACTACGTTAATAAAAGAAAAATGATACCTGTGTAACATTTGAACTCGATAAATTTAGTGAAAAACCTCCTTTGTCAGTCACATTCGTTTTTCGTATTATTTTCGATTCGGCAGAAATAGCAAAATTCCCACCGTGTACAGTGTACATAACAATTTGTTTTACGCTTTGTTAGGTTAGGAACTGTGTTCACGTTTCATAGTAGATTTGCACCTTATATTGTTCGTTTTAGTGTAGTAGGTACATAGGGGTACGTAGTTTTATATTGTAGAGTCAGTTTTTATGTAAGAGCGCTTACCGCTACGTCTGACAGTATTTTGTTTTGAAGAGGTGGAAGCGAGACAGCACTATACATGAAATGCGGCTTCTTTTTTCCACAACAGCTGTAATTACTACAACAACTTTAAGCTGTGGTCAGATGTTACTGTGTATTTAAAAAATTTTAGAATTTGTACACTCATAACTTTTTTGTTTTCTAGAGTACACTTAATGTAATTTAGTGTCTTGAGTTCAATTAAAATTATTGGTTTTGGTCGGAAACAAAAAATTTAGTTTTCTTATCCTCACCAAACAAGGAGGCTGAAAATGAAGAAATAGATTTACTTAGGTAAGTTTGCAGCCAGTCAATTTAAAAAATAAAACCACACGAAAAGACAAATGACAAAAGTTGTTCAAAGGAGAGTTGGTAATTATTTGATCGTGTAGTACCTACATAATGATCTTTTGGCCAAAAAAATATAAATATGACACTTCGCATAAAAATAAAAACCAATGTTTAAAAACATTAAATTCTCTGTTTTATTGGTTGACTATAAGTCATAGGGTGAACGTAGTGACACAACAGTTCATTGATCCCGAGTATGGATCGAAGCCCTTCTTGGTAATTTAAACATTCAACAATTGCATGCCATGTTACATCACAAACGTTTAAGTTCACATTCATAGATTCTATTTATAGAAAGGAATTTATTTGCATTGAATATGGTGATTGTTTCAAGTTTACATTTTTATTAATTTAACAATTTATGTACAAAAGAGAGGGGAAGGACGTGTTCACCCACATTAAGGTTCTTGAAGTATACTTGAAGAAGGAAGAATAAATTAGTAATGTAGATACAAGAGTAACATAAGAATAGTTTATTGTCAACTTCAGGGATTCCCCTCCACAGCCAGAGCTATAAAAAAGTGGTGATACCGGGTGCTGTCTAATAAATAACATTAATCTTGTGAACTAAACAGCATGAAGCATCGTGCAAGTTATGATAAAACTTTGAGCAGGTTACTTAGGCAAGTAAACACACATGGCTACGCAATGTGGATGCACCTGGTACACTAAAGACTTACTCAATTTTGGATGATAAATACTAAAAGCACTATCTTAATCAAAATTCAAAGTTTTCAATCAAAATTATTATTATTATTATTTTACTTCATAAAATCTCTTGCCAATAACAGACCAATCCTATTATTATTATAGAAATGAATCATAGACCGACATATTTAGAAGTCATTAAAACCAATTATCATTTGAAGTTGATCAGAACAACCCTTTTCACGACTCGGTTCATGCAAGACTCTACCTTTCAATAGTTTACTCTGCTTCTGCTAGATGGCGCTACTTACCTGTATTCGAGTGACTGTAAACTTTTAGCAACAAAAACGCAACTTAATATTTACCAAGTACTAAAGTATTCTATTTAAAGGTGGGTAGAGAATTTAAGATTTAGAGATGAGACTTTAAAATATATGTAATTAATGTGTTTTTTAAAGTTCGAAGTAATTTAATAATCATAATATTTCTAATGATTCCATTAACCAAAATAAAAGGGAAAAAAGCATTGTTTTCCAGGGTAGATTTTTTCGATTATATGAATGAGAATAAGATATAATAGTTAAAAAGAGACATACTGCTGAACTGCACACTGGTGACGAGTGTTGAGTTCAATTGCCGAAGTAGGAGACCTTTTTTGTGTTTCTTTTCAGATTTCTGTAAATAAATGTTAGACGAAAGGTTTAGCGCTTGCTTTTAATTTAGAATCAAAACATAGTGCAGATAACTGTAATGATTTTTTTTCTTTTGTAGATGTCCTAAAATATTTTTTTTATTAAAGTTCAATTGCACGAATAGCCGACTGAGCGCTTCGTCGTGGGTTCGATTTCCACATAGAACAAGCATTTGTGTGATCCACGAATGCTTGTCCTGATTATGGGTGTCTGCTTGCAAGTAACTTCGATGTTTGTGAAACGATTAAATTTCTTAACGGAGAGTTGTTTAGAAAAAAATCTAAATAGAGTTAGAAAATAAAGGCAACTACTTTTCTTTGTCTGTTTGAAAGTAACACAAGTAAATGGTACACAGTATGTCTTTGTTTCAAAGGCAACTGAATCACCGCGGAGTGTCTTTTAAAGGCTAAGCTTTGTGCGGCAGAACCGATACAAAAAACACTCCAAAGCTGTAATTAATTTTCGATTCGCGCTGAACGCTCCATTCGTGTTTTTGTTTGAGAGCATTTTTCCGTTTTTTTCCTGAACAAACGTGGACGTTCGCCCCCCAATAGGGGAGGCTGGGGTGGCAGGGGGTGGGGAGGAGTTTGGCTAGTTAAATGGACTCGCCGCGGAAAAAGAGTAGGGGGCACCCCATTCTCCCCTTTTACTGACCACTGGATGAACGGATTATGAAATATTTCATCGGAAAATAAAACTGAAAAAATATTACCGCTGCCGTCTGAGAGAGTATTCTTCAGGGGAGCTAGTTATAACTTCAAATTATCTGCGCCGCGGATAACTTGATTAATGCCGGAGTCGAACAATTTTTCTACTTTTTACATAGTTCAACATGTTTTTATAACAAAGGTGAGTTGTTTTTATAGTTCGTTTTAATGGGTTTGAACAATGTACGAAGCGGTATGCTTTTGTAAGTTTCACGAGTTCTTTTATTCCTTGAAAAAATATGTTCCGTATGTTTTCAGTGTATATTAGTTGCGTCATCATGTTTTTCGTAGGGGTGTTCGCCATTTCAGTAGTCATGGCGCTGTGCTGGTGTGAGTGCGTATTGGAAACCCCCCCGGTCACGTGGCGGTGCAACGTGCCTACATACAACATATTTACATACTACATCTGACTACATATGCGTAAATGTTATTTTTGAGCTTCACATCGTATTATTGATCCTTTAGATATAATCTACGTATGCAGCTTACGTATAGATATAGATTCCTACAATTATATCGGTAAGAAGAAGACGTGTCGTGAATGAAGACGCGTTTTAAAAAGTGCGAGAATCATGTACCATTATCGAAGATGCCATTGTCGAAGTGGATATATTAATGTTAGAGATTTATTTAAATTGAAGAAAACAGTAATACATACAGAAATGATATCATGTTCATGATAAACAGTCAGGTGATTGAAGAACGATCAGAGAAACCTATTTTTATATGTACCTATTGTACTCTCAAAATGTTCAATGGAATTAACATTTCAATTTACTTGTCGAAACAAAATATTAATTTTCCTGAGTGTAGATTTTCGCTTGTCGGGGATCATGGACATGCCATAACTATCAGCGATGATTAAATTAATTGATGTTCGAGTAATCCGTCACAATTCAATATCATGAAATGCATGGGATTGTTATAATTGATTGGTGAGTGATGAAATGATGGATATTGTAGAGCAAAAGGCAATTTATAGGATTAAGGGCGTAATTAAAGTTATTGTCAGCATATAAGTTTTAAGTACCACCTTTTCCATCACTTCGTTTTTCAAACAATGAGTCTCAATGAAAGAAGAGATTTCTGTCAATCTATTTTTCATGTTTTAACAAAGGAACTATATTTTCTCTTGAAAAAATAGTTTAAATCTCAAAACTAATTTTCGGTTACTTTTCGTCTTGATAAAATTTAAATAACTAGTCAGTGCGAGTCAAACTTGTGACAGTATACCTTACGTAAGAATCGGATATAAAAAAAAATGCAAAGCTAAAATCGTTACCCATGCTTATTCTCTGTGAAAATATTAAACTATATATTACATTTCATGAAATGCAGGCTGGTTAGAGACGGGCAGACATCCAAGTGATAAGGTTTCTTTGGGTACGGATCCATAAAAACAAAAACTACGTACTTCCAAGTACTTAAAAAGTCGATATTTAAAGAATTTTAAGAAAACTGTTTACACGTTATCAACAATTCTGAGTAAATCCCTACTCTATTTCCGTTATAAAAATAAATAGGAAAGGAGGTACTTAAAGCAAGTTAAAATGAAATATGAAAGCTGTACGAGAAAAAGATAATCAGCCCGCTCTTGCCAAGAATGTCGTTAAAGACATCTAAAAGATTGTATCGTGCGAGGAAATAGAAATCTTCTATAAATACTTACAACCTGTGAAGGAAAAATGAAACGACTCATTTGATACTTTAAGTAGTAGTGACCAACCACAGTTTGTTGAGATTTCTAATTAGATAATTATTAATTAGAAAGTATAAGTACCCAGTAATTAAATATGTCGAACTTGTGTGTGCTCTTAGAGTATAAGAGGAAATTTATGTCATTATCATGATCATCAGCCCATATTCGTTCACTGCTGGACATAAGACTCCCCAATTGCACGCCATCGAGATCAATCTCCGGCTGCTCGTATCCAATCATCTTCATAGAACATCATACCATGGTGTCTGAAGAACTTTGCTGTGAACTATACTTACTAACCAAATGAAGATAAAGTCTAATTTATAGTTACGTGTGAAATCTCGCAACATCATGACGAAACGTGAATTTCAAATATTGGGATCAAAATCACCAACACGCAGTGAGTTAGCGTGGTGATTAATGATCAAACCTTTTCTATACGGGAAGAGGCCTGTGTCCATCAGCGAGGCATCTATACGGTTATATTTTTATGAAGCATTCGATTTTATTCAACATACTGCATATGATATTTATACATGATGTTTTGACTGGCCTCCTGGTCTAGTGGTTAGTGACAGTGATAGTTATACCGGACGTTGTGAGTTCGATTCCCACCCAGGACAAATGTTTGCGTGATGAGCACGATCAATTGTTCTGTGTCTCTATGTAATTTATCTATATTATGTATGTGTTAAGAAATATATAAGTAAGTTTATCAGTTGTCTAGTACTCATAATACAAGCTTTGCTTAGTTGGAGACTAGATGGCGTTATGTGAAAGTTGTGGAACATTCTATTAAGATAATCAAATGAAAAACGAATAATATTACACGTACTGATGTTGAACAATACAATTTTAATTCGTAGAATTATTAATTTAATCTATTATAATAATTAACTCAGCTTCAGGTTCTAGGAAAGGCCGTCAATACGTACAGGTCGGCTCAGATATACGTAATTACGTACCCTTCACAATGCCTGACTGTTGGGATGTGATAAGCAGCTTACTGTAAATATGAACTATTAATTGGGTATCACCCTTTTAAAAACCTTATTTATGTTGGTGTTCACAATGTTTCAGATTTTGAGAATAAATTATTGTGGTCTTTTTATCAACAGACTGCAAAATAGACCAGATTCTCAATTCTGTTCTGTTTTTTTCTTGTTTTGTGGTTGTTTTGATAATGTTCATGTAACGCGAAGTAGCGTCCCTTTGTCTCATAATTTCATCAAGATTGTACTTTTTACGAAGAAGACTAGATTGTACTTTTTTGTTCTTAAAAAATACAATATGGGAATTCAGTTCGGTGAAGAGGGTTAAGCGCCCAGGATATGCGCATTAATTAATGAACTTATCAAAAAATAAAATTTATGATGTATTAACGAAATAATTACATTGTTGCCTGTCAAAGGAATCTTTTACAATATTTGGACAATATCGAGTGCAGCGTTACTGGAAGCCGAGCAATATCGAAAGAGCGGGATCCCGGGATGCCGGGATTCCGGGCCGGGATCGCGTTCCCGGAATGTCTCATATTGGAATCCGGGGCCCGGAGCTACAATGTTGCGTTTTTACTTTGCGCTCTTTGACTTATAATATTAAAGTATTCTCCAAATAGCTCCGTAATACTCTACTGTACCTACATTCAATGAAAAGAATTTAATAATACTTTTGTACTTTTGTCCATTTATTGTGTTTCGTAGTTCTGGGAACGGAAAGAATGGTTGAGCTCTAGTACCAGGTAAAACCATGCTTTCAACGAGGAAAAATATAGGATGAATATATTTCTTTCGTTCTTCTAACAGAAACACTTCGCTGTTTTTTGTTGCAAAGATTCGTTTTTATTAAAAAAAATAATTAAAAAAACTCTTGAAACGGTTACCAAGCGAGTAGCATTCTTAATGTCTTTTTTATTCATTATACAAAAACATATATAGGTAATTTAGTATATATTAAGGTAGCGCCTTTTTGTTACGAAGTTCCGTAATTTATTTATTTATTTTATTTATTTATTTATAAATTACGAAGTTGTATGGGTATCGTATTCAAAGGGTAGTGTAGTATTACAAATGGAACCCTATTATAAAGGCTCCTCTCTCCGTCAGACTGTCACTAAGCTGTATCTCATGAACCGCTTAACTTAGACGGTTGAAAATTTCACACATAGTATATTTCTGTTAAAGTTTAACTTAAAACGAACATCGAAATTTAGCAACGATTGGTACGATTATAAGTTTAATGTATGACCATTTTTTTCATTAAGTGTCGCGAGTTGGAATCGCACTTGACCGATATTATAACAGTCACTCGCGGCTCTTGACATAGACAAGTGTGAAAATAGTGGGGAGGACTTTGCTTAGCTGTGGGACATCCATCCAGTCCATTAAAATACACGGTGATTTTTTAGTCGTCTTACAAAAGCAGCCCAGTTCATGTATCCGACGTAAAATACCCCTAGGCGCGATTATTATTTTTTGTCATCAACTAAGATAATAAGTACGAAGAAAAATTAAACAAGAGAAATCTGAAATATGCTCTTAAAAATGATAAAAATGCCGCCGCCCGCGCCCTCATCATAGTTACAAGGCTCGGACCGCGCTCGCAACAGAGCTGTGTTTCTAAAAAACTACGAATTGCATCATAATATTGAATAAAAATTGCATTTTAAATTTATTCAAATCTCATAAATACTTATTTTTTTATCATAAACGTGTTCTACATTGTATACATGAACTGGGCTGCTTTTGTAAGATGACAACTTTTGTAAAAAATCACTTTATGATTTTCAGGCGTAATGTGTAAAATAAAAACAAAAATACGCGATAAATAGATTTATTTTACATGAAACAGATTCACATAGATACTTAAGTATTCGTTATTTACACAATACAATTATATTGTCATAAAAACATTTATTAAAAATTGACTAGAGTTCGTAAATTATCTACAAAATGTATGTACAAATGTAAGCTCCGAATTAACATAGATATTACACATCAGTCTGGCTAGATTTAACTATTTACACGTTTAACTAAGTCACATATATCTAGCTACTGTGAACAGCTAACGAGCCTTGTATTCATTAGGTCTAATTCCTCCGCCTGATAATTTGGTAATAATCGGAGCATTTCGAACAAAATGGCGGAATAATGGAAAATAACATGGAAATGTTGCCATATTCCGTATTACCTATGTTTTGGGCAAGCGGTTAGTGGCACAGAATATTATAATGAAAGGTTTAGTAAATAAAACTGTCTTATCGGTCAAGTTCGTTTTAAGACATTTCATGATACAATGAACAAATTTAAAATGTTGACCAGTGACCTCGCTAGCTTAGTTGTTAGAACGACTGGCTTGAACCATGCGTCGCAAGTTCGAGTCTTGTGAGACGTTAGAATTCTATTCATTGTATTATTTGTTTTTAATTGCAATTGTCTACTTAACAGCGCTTTGTCTATAAAGATGGGTTATTTAGTTTTATGTTGCTTTAAAAGTTATTTGACACTGAGGTTTAACACGTAGTTCATGTTTCAAACCAGTTTAAGTTTTAATTGAATCCTGTATAGAGCTGTTTAAATAATAAATTATTAAGTGAACGAAGCTATCAATTCCTTTAAGCAAAATCAAGCATTTTTGATTTAAAAAAAATATGACTCTCAAATTCAATTTACATAGCTACCGAGTAAGCACCCAAGTACTTTTGGAAACAGTAAAATACTGTTCAATCTCTTATTTTGTCCTAATGAAAACACGGCTCAAATCGACAATTATTATTTAGAAACGACAAAAATTTAACCATTGGTATACATTAATTAGTATTGGTTTATTATTAAGTAGTTTATCAAACATTCAGTAGTATACTTATCATATAAAATTATTCCAGTAAAGATCGCTAAATGTTAATTGTAAACAGGGGTCTACCACCACACTTAACAGTAAGACAGTTGCAATTATAGAAGCGAGATTGGCCCCTACACAGCATTTCCATCTTTTTAGAGTTGGTAGTAGGCCCCAGGGGTCCTATTATGATGTCATTTAAAACCATAGAGAATTAAGCATTCATTCGTTTCATATAACCTATAGTGGCTTGTGATTGATTGATCATTTTATTGCGGAACCAGTTTAGTAATCCGCCATTGTTGTCTGTGCTTATTATGTATGCGACTAATGAAATCATAATCAATCATTCTTTGTTTATACAAAGCTTAATTCAAGGGGAATTAGGGTGGGAATTGCATATATGTAGTGATAATTCGTACTCTTCATTCATGAATTATGTGATTAATTTCACAAAGTCCAATATTTTCTTTTTATTTAGCGACATAAATCGTATCTTCCTCTTTCAAAGTCGTATGATGCGATGATTAGATATTTCATTTATGTAATAGATACAAAATTGTAAAAAAGTTGGTTAGATTGGCACAAAGTTGAGATCGTAAACAGTCGTAGGTAAAAATGAGGTACGTAAAATGCATTCGTTGTTAAACTAGGCTAGTAACAGTGCTACAGTTAGGCAGTGATTTATTGCAGTTTGGCACACGTAACTTACACTTAAAACTTAGTCATAAACACGAGTATAATTACAAAATATTTGCAAACAGTACGACAATTAATAATAAATCATACAAATTTGCGAAATAAAATAGCACCTAGGATACACAATTGAGCATTACAATCATAACTAAACAAATACTGTTTCAATATGAAATATTGCATGTTACCAATGAAAAAGGTAAAAAATCTTCATTGTTTGGAATAAAAAGGTAATCTACGTTACTTGAACACCAAGTTTAAAATGAAGAGGTTAAAGTATCGAGGTGTTTCGTACAGCTCCGTAATCAGCTGTGAGTGTTACGATATGGTTGTGAAGGCCTGGGCGAGGGTGTGCGCGCGCTATGGTGGCGCGCTAGCTGTGCTCGTGGTGGGTGCGCGGGGACAGGGACCCAGGGCCGGACTCGGCGCTCGAGTCGCCGGCGTACACTTCGGAGAGCCCGCCCCCGCTTCCGCAGCCACCCCCGCTACCGCTCCCGCCTCCGCTGCCTGCGCCAAGCATACGCGGTGTGAGAGTGCTCTTCGCTATATAGGATATTCGTTCGCGTCAGGTTTTTAATTACCGATGCTGATGATGGGTGAGATGGGCATCGGCTGTAACCCGTCTTATCAACTTAATTGTGAAAACGTGTGAATACTACCTAACAAGGGCTTAAATAAAATAATTATCATGTGCTAAGTTATATCTATGTCTGATCCAAACCAAGTAATAAGAATTCAACTGAAAGTGTGAACATTTTGGGGGTTAAAGACATTCTTACTTTCTTAGAAAACTAAAGATGACAGATAAATATTTATAAATACATAACCTTTCATAAAAAGAAAACAGTATCTCACGCTAACGGGGTACTTAGTTAAGAGACATCCATTTTTAGGCGGGCGTATTTGCAAACTTAGACTTGTGGTTGTTACAACCACCTACTCTCTAGACACCTTACGTTTTCCAGCAACACCTGTGCTCCATACATACCGTGGTGTGCTAGCGGCACGCAGTACGAGGTCGGGGCACAGTGTCGCGGGCGCACCTTCTCGTAGCGGCTCAGCTGCTGCAGCTCGCACTCCGAGAGGTGCTTCTCCACTGTTACACATACCATACTATTCAACAAACAATGTCCGGATGCGAAAATATTTTCATCTATTTAGCTCTTCGTCTTATGATGATAAAATGAAATTAGGTTTTTTATGTTATTAATTGTACCCAGTTAATTTAAATAACATGTACTTGTGTACAACATAAAAGAAGAGTCAAAATATTATGAAATAATACTTTGACGTTATAATGAATAAAACAAGAAAAAGGTTTCCATCAAAATCCTGAAGGCTGTTTCCATTCTTGAACGCTAGCAGCAAAGTGACTTAATTCGAAGAATCAGTTCAGAAATGGACAACAAAGAGATCTTAAACGATTTATTTTTCAAAACCAAAAAAATAATACCAATTCTTTTTAGATCTCTCGCAAACTCAATACTCAACGGCATACTCTGAATTTCCTGAACATTTCAGACATATACGACCACATTAAAGATTTAGGTTTTGAATATAAAATGACTAAAAATGTTTCCGTTCATAACGGAAACTACAAAAAAGCTCTTTTATCCTCGTACGAGATACACTCACGAGGTTACGATGCTGTTCGCTTCGGGAATCTGCTTTTGATTTCCGCTGGGACGCAATATTCTTTATGACGCGACTCTCTGTTCTGGATATGGTTTTAAGAATGGATGTAATACATATGTAGATGTTATTAAAACAGAACAGAGGAAGTTCAGTCGCGACGTAAAAGAAAAAGTCTGAAATAAATGCTGTAGGGAATTCTTTAATAAGGATAATTATCTATACAGTTAATGTCTAAATATAATAATGTACTCAAAGAAGATGCTTAAAAAAAAGAACACGATGCTGAAATGCTTAAATAGCATAAAAAAATCTCTTCATCTATGCCGTTCGCAAAAGTGCAGGCGTTGAATGATTTATAATAATTATCATTGATGAGCCGTCCACTATCATCATCGTAAGTGCTTTTTATATACCTTACATGTAATTTGATTAAGTAACAAAAAACGCATTAAATGTTTTTTGGAAATTAGTCTGACGGCTTGACAGTCGTTAAAGGTAGTCAGAAGCTTGAAGTCTGACAACCAATCTAACCAAGGGATATCGTGTTGCCCAGGTAACTGGGTTGGGTCAAATACCCTAGTGCAACCGACGACGATTTTCTTCTATTCTTACCCTCAGCTCTTTCCCGGTGTCGCTGTGGATGCTTTCTGCAGGGCCGGTGCGGTGGCGCGTCGTTGTCGCGGTGCCCAAACGTGCGGAACTGTAGCGTATGGTCCAGGGTTGCCGCCGCCGCCTCGCCGCCCACCGCGAACGTTGCGTAAGGACTTATCTCGTACACGTCTTTTAAAATTTACATTTAAACCTTAGTTAAAATACGACACAGAATATTTAACTGAAACATTTTGATTTCGAATTAGCTCAGTTGTCATTGTCGTCGTCGTAATCTTATTAATATTATAATGCCCTACGTATGGATGTTTGTTCTCTCTTTCAAGCAAAAGCTACAGAAAAGGATTTAGACGAAACTTGGGACACAGTTAAATTATAGACCAACAATACCGTTTAAAGAGATATTCTCTAGGAATCTGGTTCAATCGTAGTATTCGATAAAGTAGGAAAAATGACGAAAATACGGTAATAATAATTTTATCATCGTGTTTATGGTTCACAATAATTTGTTAACAGAATACCTATAATACCTGAAATTGGTCCTTGAAAACAATAGGTTGACAGATTAATCCACTTAATATAAATTATGTGCTTAATAATATAGGTATTAAAATATAACCTATACAGAACTCCTTTTTGATATTAAAATTATTGTCAAAACTGGCAGAGCAGTTTTCAGAATTCATTCCTACTTCAATATTGCAAACTGTAAATATTCCGATCCTTGCTTTGTTTCAATAAAATTGTACCAGTTATTGAGTGTAGCTTTCATTGCAATAACATTGTAATTAAACTAGTTCCATTTCCAATTTAGTTGTGTTCTATAAAAGCGAATCGTCGAAAATTATCGAGTATTTTATTTTATTTATTAAACTGAAAACTAACTAGAGTTAATTAAAGCTAGAAATTCGTAGATGATGCAGTTCTCTAGAAAGAATGTAGATCCCACAGAACAAAAGTCAAATCAAATAACAAGTGGCGGTGGTACGTACTCAGACTATTACACAAAAGCAATCCTGCTTTCTTTAGCTTCCTAATTTGAATAAAACTTATTAGAACAAATATATTGATTATTAGTTGAAATATGTTTGTAAATTATTACAATATTTAATTGTGAAAATAGCTTCAAATAATTGTTTGCATGTTACTATTTTAAGTGTAAGAAACTTTTATTTAGATATAAGAAAAAGACAGCACAGTAAAGTAACAATTACTGCAAATAAATTTATTTCGGTTCAACCTATGATCCTTACCCGAGGCAGGCGACAGCTTGTCATGTTTGTAGTCGTGCTGGCAGTTCCTGATGTTCTGCTGTTCAGGGCACACGGACTTGTCGGTGCTGGCCACCGAGTGGCTGCAGCGCCGGGCCTCTTCGTCGGCCCCTCCACATGGCCATAAAGTGCTAAACATATAAAATGTCTGGGGATTAGACAGTTATAGTAGCTTGTACCTAAGATTGCTGGAAACTCGTCATATTATTCTCGTGGAAAAGAATGAATGAGATCAAAAACCAACGCGAGAAACGAGCATTATGAATAGGTACATTCGCGTCTATAGGATTGCCTCACGGGTAAATCTAATAACACGAAATCAAGACAATATGAACAATAGAATCACTTAAAATGTTACCAATAAAAAATACTATCTCGTAATAGTTGTCCAGTGCAGATATCGCACGTTTTCTTAAAAATAGCTGAGGAAACACTTACAAATTAAGTACGTCTAAAAAAAAACAAAAAACAGAATATTACAGACTCGTTTCACAGTTTCTTAAACTTATTATACCGCAAAAAGCACTGATTAACGTTAAACTTTTAGCTCCGTCTTTGCAGCAGAATTAAAAGTAAATATAAACGCAAAGTGTACTTAATCTCGAAAATGAAGAATAACACATTAATACATCAACAACACACACATACACATATAAAATAGGTATGTATGTACCCTCGTCATTCGTTTGTGAGTCTTAAGAGATTGATCGCGGTGTATAAGCAAAAAAATATTTATTCAGTAAATCAGAATACGTAGTCGCTGAAAAACGGGGTTCTTCTTGTGCCAGTCCTTTGTGAATTACATTTATAAGTATTTTCTTTTTTATTATTTATCGAAATCTAGCGTTACTATTGTGTAATCAATAAAATGATTAAAATATATTACTGTTTTATTTTAGAAATTTCAATTTAGCTTGAGATAAACTTGAGAAAACTGTCTGAAGATTTTGATTACTTTTCGTAAAACTGTAACCATATTCAAAAAATACAAACTTAATTAGGCAAAGGCCGAAACATATCTATTTATAAGTGCTGGAGTATAAATAGATCGTAATTCAATATTTTCAATAACCTTTATCAGTAATTGAATACAGTTTTAATAATTAATTCACCGAAAATACGAAATTGGGAAATAATTCAGACGAGAATACACTAGCCTCCCGGAATTGTAAATAGGTCGTCGAGAGTGATTTACGAACGAAACGCGTTCTCAATACGTCTGGATTTATCTTATTTATTATTATGTATTTATACAGCCTTTTTGGAGTAAAACAGGGTTTCTACTACCGTTATTTTATCGTTACTGAGATGACAATTCTTAACTTTATAGTATCAAGTCAAAGGAAGCCGAATATTTTCTTTAATTGTTTGATTCGTGTCAACATTTTCTGTATAGATGACGTCGATAAAAGTTTTATTTATTAAGTTTAACTACTGTTTTAGTAGATATATTATATCTAGCTACATTTGTTTCGCAATAAAATATCTCACGAATCATCCAACCGTTGATTGAATCTCGAAATTGTATCTCGTGACCTATTCGCGTATCCGAGCGTTCAAAAAATAAATAAATGTTTTCTATGCGGATATAATTGCGTACACACTCCACTAATTCTGCTCATCGGGGATCGAGCCCAAATGTGGAGTGTCCGTGAGTGCGCACTTCATATCAGATGAACGTACCAACATAAAATACGAATATGGGTACTCGAGCTTCAAATAAAGAAATGATGCTGAAAACTTCATTAGGCGATAGCCGATGTTTTTATTGAAAGAGTAGAAGCGTATTTTTTTTTTAATGGAACATGGAATTCATATTTTACATCAAAATATAAAGCGTAACGAGCTTTGAATTTATCGAAGTTAATTTAAAACGCGCATTTCATTTTATTGACTTACTCTACTGTAATTAAACTCAATTCCTGGAAGGTATTTATTACTATCGTGATACTCGGTATTTGTAAGTTCGGTGCAAATAACAAGCATTTGCTGAATATTATGATACTGCTGTTGGATGAACAGACTTTACATCGAACAATATGACAAGGAACTCGGCTATTGTTACTGCAACATGTATTGTTACAAGCAGTGTAACATGCCTGCAACACATACACACGCATAATAAATAGCACACTTCACGAAAACAAGTACACTAAACACGATAATTATTAAAACTTGAAATGTATCGTGTAGTGTAACATGTTCTATAATGGTTTAAGAGCCCGTTGACACCTGACCTACGTTATTCTATAAAAGCTGAAAGTTTGTCAGCGGATGCTCCCAACATAGGTAAGAACAATGGTCGATTATTGAGTTTGGGGCATGGTGGCTTTGGCAGATAATCAGTACTAAAGATGCCAATTTATAAAATAACGTAGGTCTGGCGTCCACGGGCTCTTACTCTATAACAAATAACATTGAATGGAAATTTTACAAATAAATGTGGTACTAATTATCGTAAAATTGTGTGTCTAGTGCAACGTGTTCTGTAGCATGTTACAACTTACGTTCGTTTCGCGACGAGCACGAGCAGCAACGCGGTGACGGCGAGCGCGGCGAGAGCAGCAAACGCGAGCGAGACGGCGCCGAGCACGCGCTCCGTGTCCGCGTTCCCGCTCGGCGTGCTGATCTGACCCCCTTCAGATTGGAACGCCACGGGACGGCGCAGGCGTTCTGGCAGAAGAGAGGTGGTATAGAAAAAGGAAAGTTAGGAAATGTAGTTTAGGTGGAATGATGGTCTTTTTTTATTTGAGAAACGGGTAACTTATAGAGCTTCTTGGTGGTTACACAGGATCATCCCTGCCATTTTCCTATTATGTTATTTGGTGCCAGCTCAGTCTTCTTATTCTATACTTTTCTGATGTCATCTCTATAGTAACATTCTTTGCAGCCATATCGTCTTTCGAACAAAAATCACGCAGAAGTTGAAACAAAATCATTTTGATTTTGAGTTAATTGAATGGTTCGGCTCAGAATGAAAGCGTTTCAGAGTTTAAAGATACTTTTTTCTTATATTTCAATATATGTTATAGATACTATAGTTTAGTTTATTGGATCTACTCATTTTGTGATCACGATCCCATTTACAAATAATGGACAACATTAATAAACTCTGAACGCCACAATCAAACAAATCGAACCAAATTGCTCAAGAAATACGAACTGGCTTTTCTTTCTCAGCGACAGTATTTACAGTGGCTATGTAATAAATCGCTTTTAGTAAATATACGGTGATCGATGGAGCTTTTGGCCCAAAAAACCTTTAAGGTTCAACAATCGATGGAAACCAATAGAATTATTCAACAGAACGTATATTTTCCTTTACTCTATAGAAAATTTTCCGAGTTGACTTTGAAAAGGAATCGGAATAATGTAATTAGAAATAAACATCAAATGTTCATACAATTCCAGCTTTGGTTTGTATAAAACAAACTTCGATTGGTGTAAAGTTTCTTTGGAGATATATTATTCTTGTTAGAGGTCGTCGCATCAAGAATTATTGTCTTACTGGGGATATTTAATGTAAATTTTAAATAAATAAATGCAAAGATCTGTAGGCTGTCGAAGTTCTATGGCATGTGGTAGTCCTTCTGGTCCCACAAGTGCAACATTTTGTGTCTACCTCGGGTGAAACGATCTCAAGAAGAGCAAAAGAAATATAAGAGTCAGAGGATCTATCATCAATTATAAAAAAATATATATATTTAGGTTTTGAAAGCGTGACAGTACAATGACAGCAAACGCGGCGTAGAGCGACATCTCTCTTCCCCATCTGTAATATTACTTTGTTGGTAGGGCCACAAGTAATAAGAATTGCTTGAATGTTAGAAATATTTTGTAGAATGTCTTGTATATAGGCCCAAAGTCAGTTGTTAGGATACACCGTGCTTAGTTGGTCACTATAATTACGATGCTTAATCGCATTCAAATGTTACGTAATGTAGAGCTAAGCTTAAAACGATTCAATTTTAAAAAGTAATAATCCAGATGTCGCTCTATCCAACATTACAGAGCAGGCACAGCAGAAAAAGCAGGAAAATAAAACAAACAGTAAATGGAACGCCTAACATAACTCGTTGCGAGTAAAAATGGACGACGATTATTTTTGTTTCGTTAAAAAATTGCCACTGTACAACTGGTTTGAAACTTTTTTCCAGTGAAATACGGGTATCGAAATGTATTTAGCCGTTGTGTACATATTTGCAATAGAAAGCACCCGTATTTAAACAGTGTGCTATTAAAATGCACGCAAATTAAAACGTGCAAATGAAAAACCTATGTAATAACGTTATATGTTTAAATCATGAGAGAGATATACAATGACTAAAGCAATCACGATGTCCTTGTAATGATATAAACGCGAAAGTTTGTAAGTAAGTGTGGATGTTTATACTCTCATGCAAAAACCACTAAACAAATTAGGACGAAAGTTGGTACACAGATATAACCTGGATTCGCTGATAGGATAATTTTTATCGAGATTTTATGTTCATTTCCGATGTGTAGCGGAGCTGAACAGTAACACGCGGGACGGTTGCAGAAATAAATCAGACTTAAATAAGTAGTAGAAACAAATGAATTATATTTTCCTAGACTATTATTTAATGTATCTTGAAGAAAAATAACACTGACCTCCGGAATGTGTAGTGGTGGCAGCGTAAATAATGGCTTGGTGTCGCGCGGATTCCGTAGCGGTCCACAGTCGCAGCGCATACCACGCGCCAGCACCGAGGTCTCCCAGCACCACCTATATTCAATCTGAATGCTTCACGTACTGTTACACAACTTAATATAAAAAGTAACAGAACACATATACTTATGTGGGAAGACAGTATGCTGCCGGGATGTTTTTTGCGCCTTTTCTTAGCAAGAACACTTAAAAAGCAGTTAAGGATTTGCGTATCAGGGTGCTACTATTTATCTAGATACTCTTCATATTAGTCATAGTATTTTTGAGTTGAAAAAGAGCCACTTAGTAGCTATATTTGTATTATGTGATGATAAAACACACACATTCATATACTGAATTGCATACTCACATACACACTGGTTGTATAAGCAGCTTCTGAATTTATCATGAAAGTAGATCTAGCCTAGAAAATGACATGACAAATGAATTCGGGACATAATCTGTATCTGTATCTGTAACCTCTTGAACGATTAATTTGTAGGGCAAAACATTATTTGCATCTTTAATTCCATAAGTATCGGTAGATAGAACCTCCATTATTTATCGTCTTGATTTATTTTATATTTTATTTTATCTTTCTAACTCTTTAACGTAAGCGCGACTAGTATCGATTCATAGACAAATCCAGATAAGCAGACTTGTTGGTTACGAGAAAAAAATATTGACCTTGAGAGGTGTATTGTACTTATACTTTCGTTGAAAGAAATTAACAAAAATCGACTGTTAATGCAATATCTGAAGAAAAACCGACGTTGAAAACCAAACATCCAGGTATTGTTATATAAAATCTTACATTCCTGTCTTTAGCGATAGTTAATTTGATCTCACTAAACTTAAAGCTTGTTCAATGTTCAGATATTACAGTTTTACTTTTCCTTATGATTTCACTTTACTGCACAAAAGATGAGCAGCTGCGAACGGTTAAAAAACTTTAAAGATAGCTTCATTAAACTTTTACAAGTGGCTACATAAAGTGATGTTAACATTATTTCCCAACTTTTATTAATAACGGACACGTCTACATGCGCTCGTCCAATCTCGGGCGTTTCCTCACTTTTATCGCCTTTTAATCTTGGCTCGCCATTTTCCAGAATGTATTTCCCCAGAAATGCGAGTGTAAAGCTGTAATTTTGTTCCGTCCTCCCCTCACACCTTAATCAACGTGTCTACCTGAATTTTCCTCGTACGCACAATAAAGTTGTTGATATTTACAAAAAAGGCATTTTGCCCGGCTTGTTAGAATATAAGCTGGAAATTTGAGACCGAGTGTCAATTTGTGCTCCAATTGGCTCTTGTGATGTTTTCTGGGACTTGTTTTTGAAAGCGGTGCTAGCGTGAAATTGGTCAACGGATGTTGTATTTTGTAGCCAACATTAAACGACTATTCCCAAGAAATGCAATCAGTGATTTTGTTTCAGGCTTCTCAAATTCCTGCGATCATCTCCTAATGTTGTGTTAATGTATATTCTGATTGCAGTGACCTAAAAACATGGAACTAACTTTTTAGAATTAAAATTCATGTTGAAATCCCTGAAAGTAATAGTTCCCCACCTCGCGATGATGATGCAGTGACGTCAAGTCAGCGTCTCTCCAGACTGTAGCACTGGCTGCGTCAGCTCGCCGCCACTGCAGTCGCACCAGCCTGGCCCCGCAGCGCACCGCACGGCGCGCGTCTAACGCTAGAGCACTGCTGTTGCTCCATACTGCCGCTTCAGCACCCTCTTCCAGCCTGTCTTCCCCTCCGCCTTCCCATACCAGCACTGTTAGAGAAGAAAATATTTTGAAGACAAGTAGGCATGGAAGGAGTTGAGATGGCTAAACTATGCATAATTGGCCGATTTACAGCCTACGTGTGGAAAAGGGGCTAAGCATCAGATTTTTGGTACAACCTTAGAAATAAACCAATGAACTCTAAATTAAATAAAGTAATACCAAAATACATATTTTATTATTATGTAATCACCTGGAGGTTTCGTTTTGACCATCAGCGGAACTGATGGCGGCGAGGAGCCAGCTCTCGAATGAGCCACTGCTCGTACAGAATAGCTCGCTCCACAGGACAGGGCCCTCAAGACAACACTAGCTGCCTCCCCTCCAGTCTCTAGTCTTCTCTCCTCCTCCGATCGACTGCTGATAGACTCCAGATCTCCAGTGTCGTCCCGGACACGAACCCACCAGATTGTGAAGCCTAATAAGCGTTGGAATGATTTAATCTTATTTAAGTTATAATTATTTTGATATTGTAATCGGTATCTTACTCTTACTAAGTTGCTATTCTAACAGTGAAACAAACAATCCTATTATCTATAATAGCACAATTTTCCGACACTTTTCCTGTCCGCCAAAGAACTCTATTAAATTGTTTTCCGTATCACGGAGTTACTAACTTCGGAGATTGTTTCCATACTCAGAAATCGGACGCTCGAAGAGAATACAAATTTTTGTGTCAATGTTTCAGAGTTACGTGATATTTTGTGTTCAGTGCAAAAGAATAGAATTAATTATGAAAAAAATGCGTTTAAAGAAATTATGTTTTACAATAAATTTTGGAAGTTTTTTATTGTTCTGTGTTGATTACAGTTGGTTAAAAAAAGGCTTTTATGCGGTTGTATGGTATAACAAGTAGATGTAGGTATTGGAATACATGGTATCTATAAGGTAGAATCAGAACACGGGGCAAAAACGTGAACAAGTTTACGGGGTCAAATTAGATATAGATCAAACACAATAAAATCCATATTGATATATATTTTGAGAAGGCCTCATTGTTGAAAATATTTAGTAATTACTCGCTTGTCTTTGAGTAGTGTAGAGGATGACCTTACCATGTGGCGGTGCAGCGGGATGATGTGTGGTTCTCCAAGTAAGCCTGGCGTCAGTGTGTGCGGCGTGGTCCAAGCTCAGCGTAGGAGCGGCCGGCGGCGCCGCGCATTCCACCCGATACGTCACTTCTTCTGACCCAAACGTGTTCCGCGCTGAGCATGTGTAGTTTCCACTTGTCGATGCATCCACTTCTATGTACAAGAAGGTATAAAATTTAATAGAAAGATGTGACCTGACGGTGGAACTCTTTTGGGAATATCGACTTTAAAAGAAAAGACTGAAAAGAAAACTGGTTCCACCATAAGTGGAAACATTATGATTTGAAATTAGTGGAAACTGTCGTGTTCGGTAAATGTAATCTCACTATCAAAGTAGTTTCAAAAACTTAACGGAGTTACAATATATTTCTGTATATCAACAATAAGTCATATATTACTAAGTATTTTACCATGTATAGCCAGATGCCCGTGTGGCGTCAGATGTGTGCGGGGATCATGAGTGACGGGCCGGTCCCCACGCAGCCAGCGAGCTCGCGGCGCTGGCTCTCCTCGCCATGCACAGGCCAAGCGGAGGGAGTGACCGCATTGCACTCGTGCCCACACTCCAAACGATAGGAGTCTTGCTCGAGCTAAATTCACGCAAAAGGGATTGAACGATATAATTTACGAAGATTTATTTGACTGAAGAACTACTTAGTTTAGTTGCATAGAAGAGGAAAGAAAAGGAAAAGATATCAGACCACATGTAGTGTTGTAAACAGAACAACCTTGAAAAAAGGAACATAACAAGTATCTAAAAAGAGGCAGCATAATTTTCTAATACGGCAAAATTCATTCAATATGTATTCCTGTTTTATCTATTAATTCTCCTCAACCACATTACTCAGGTTTCATTACCTCTTGATGTCGTAGTAGCAGGTTGTGGTGCAGAAGGTTCACCTTCTCCTGCAGCAGAGTGTGCCGACACCCATGCCTCGTAAGTAGCGCCTTCAGATAATGACCTAAGCTCTGTCGATCCTCCGAGACCGACAAAAGAGTCGCCATCTTCAACTTGAACAGTCGTGGTTTGTGGTGGCCTGTCCCTGAGATGATTTAGAATTCAAGTAGCTGGTCGATGTAAATCAGTAATCAAAATTCAGCACATTCAATATTTTGATTTTTACTTGCCTGCCCAATTCTCTGTAAAATACTGTATAGTACAACAGAGGACCATTCGGTCTGCTCGGCGGTAGCCAACTAACTGCCAGGGATGTGACTGATGTTGCTACAACTTTGACCGCAGCTGGTGACCCAGGAACTAAGGAGAAATATAATATAAATATAAGAATAAGTTAAATCATACTGATGTGGTTCACGTATAGGGGTTTGAAAAACCGTACCGTCTTGCTGTGTGGTACAATGTATGGGATGAGCGGGCACGCCATCGCCGGCTGCTGTGTACGCTAGCGCTTGCACGGTGTAATTAGAATGAGGCCTCAATGCTAGTAAAAGAGTTTCAACCCCCGCTACTCGCTTGACCTCCGCTCCCGCTCCTGTGCTGGACCCGCTGTTACCACGCACTTCCCACTCCAACCACTCTGCCGCTGCCAACAAACAACTGCCATCACTCAGTTTGGATTTAGAAGAAAATACGATTATGGCCTCTTAGTCTGGTGGTTAATGGTGATAATGATCCCATCCAGGACACATGTCTGTTAAAACACTGTGTAGGTGATAAACACGTACATTTGTTTCGTATCCGTGTCTTAAATATATCATATACCTATATCGAAATATTTACGAGAGTTTTTCAGGTACCTAAAAATTCATAAATCAAGCTTTGCTTAGTAAAACACTAGATGGCGTTATTTGATTCTCTTACATTATTATTTACTCACTATGCTCCGGTCGGTAGAGTAGTTTGTAACCTAGTAAAGCGCCGTGATGTGCGTGCGCGGGTGGTGGAGACCATTCCACCTTTAGACTTTGAGGGGAAACGGCCCGACATCGCACCGCGCGAGGTCCTTCTGATGGCACTGTTGATGATTTATTTATTTATTTCTCATACATAAAAATGTATACAAAATCGGATTTAATACCTGAGGTATAGTCCTTCATTCAGTGATTAATTTTAATTGCGATCCTGTTATAATGTTCCGTTCCTCTTGTATTGTAAGAAAATTTAATAAATTCAAATTTAACATTAAAAAAAATACTTAGTGATACGTAGAACCACTCTTTAAACGTAACATCGGTAATGAGTTTACATTTTCTCAGAAATAAATTATATTAAAAAAAAAATATTGTTGTACTAGCTGGCACGTTTTATTTAAATTTAATGAAAATTTAATCACAAATAATAATTGTACGTTTAATATTGTTTTTTTTTTAATAATTCACGGCCTACACAATTGTCTCCAGAATTCCTAAGAAGCATTAATCTCTATTGAAAATCTCAAATCTTTATTGATTTTAAACCGTGTAATAAACTTTCTTGTACCATACTTGTTGGTAGGGTTATATGGAGTAAAGATACATATAGTTACCACTTTCTTGTGTCAACGTATTAACAGGAGCCGTGGCTGGTCCAGCACCAGCACTATTAAATGCTCTTACACTTACAGAGTACCTGCAAATAAATACTTTTAGTACACAATAATCAACAATCGCATATACGAAAAATCCAAAAACATTTTTCAAGGAGCTTTTCAGGCACTTTTCAAACGTTCAAATTAATGACTCCAGTTGCACGGTCCCTAAATCTGAAGAATCACCGGCAAGAAACTCGATGAGTTAAACTAAAAAAAGTATATTTTAATATCGTGTATATTATTATAGTAACTGCAATATGTCCTCTCACCGTGTATAATGTTCCAGACCTTCGATAATGTACTTTGTTATTTGACCTCGAACGGTCGCGAACTCCATGCCCACATTAGTTCCTCCAGCAAGAGTCCCGTCAGCTGACGGCCACCACCACACCGTGTAACCCAGAAGCTCCCCATTCCAAGAAGACGACGGAGGAGCCTTCCAAAGCATACAAAACAATGTACTAGATGACTTCAAAATAACAAAGCGTATAGTAACGCTATCGTAGCGAAGCGTTCGAAATAAATCTCAACATACTTTCCCTAGTATTGCGTGGTTTTATTTTGAACTGAATATTCACTTTGCAATTAAATTTAATATGAATATTAAAACAAAAATAAAATAATAAATATAAATTTCCGAGCCGAATTTGATAAATTTCTTATGGAACCGAATGACGTTAATTAAAAAAAGAAACAACAAAATCGAGTTCAGTCCAAAGTTCTGAAGTACTAAATAAAAAAAGATACAGACGAATTTAGAACCTTTTTAGAGTCGAATGAAAATCAGTGCGAATGTCAACTGATCAATGAAATAGATTTATGTTATTATAAATGTATTGTATAGGATAATATTAATCATTGCTTTAAATGGTTTATCGGTGGTCTATACCTGCCATGCTAGCTCAATGGTCGAGGATCGCGGGGCTGATGCTCGTAAGCCGATCGGTGCTCTCGACGGTGGCTCATGCAACGTCAACGCTAACAAAGCCCTCGTGTGCGCTGACGCAAACTGTGCAGTCACTGTCCTAGCTCGCACCAAGTACGCTGTCGCTGGCTCTAATCCGGTTATTGTTGCACTTTCCGTCCTGTATAAAAACATTCCTGTTCACTTTGAACGTAAAATGTACTTTATAAACGCTAACATGATAAAAGTTAAACAGGATGTCATGTTCCGAGGCATCTTGTTTACTTAAGAACGTTATTCAACGATGTCGAGTTTCACTGGATCCGTAGTTTATTTTATATTTAAAAGGTATTTAAAAATTCACTTACTCAGAATATGAGTCCGGGTTGTGAGCAGATACGGAAACGTTATGTGTATCCGCGTCTCTCCAAGAGTCTGTGTTGGAAGAATCGTGTTTGCGGTACTGTACCACGTATCCTAATACTGGAGAATTTCCATCGTACGGTCTGCGCCATTGGAGACGAACTGAACGAGATGTGGTCTCTAAGACCCTGAAGTTTGCTGGTGGTTCTGGAGGTTCTACAAACAAAAACCAATTTCTAAAACCCAAAAATCGACAGCACACAAACTTATTGGTAGCTTATATTGCGGTTTAATTTACCTTGAACAGCCAAATGCACGAAATGATCAGACCTTCCATATGGATTAGATGCTTGACAACGGTATACTCCCGAATCTCGTCTATCAGCTCGTTCTATCACCAATTCACTTCGTAAGCCTTCTGCACTTCTAGTTTCTGATATGCTCATTCTAAAAATACGCATTATAATAAACATCTCGAAGAAAATTGTAGTAATAAAATGTTATGTAGTATGCAGTTACCGGTAGTCGGAGTTAGGTAGCGCTCGTCCTGAGTGACTCCAAGCCGTTGCAAGCGGGGAGTCGCCGCGAGCAACACATGCCAATCTCACGGTATCCCCCAGCTTTGCAGTAACGTTTGCTGATTGCGTTTCAAATCTTGCTGGCTCTAAAGAAATACAGTTGCGAAATTGTATTTTTATTTACATTTACAAAATGTTGGTAGAATTTCGACTTACCGTTGATATGTATTGTAAGTACTTTAGATAGAGCGGGTGATACACCGTTGTCAGCTCTGCAACGATATTTTCCAGAATGTTCAGCGCGTGCTGATTCCAATCTTAGAGAGCCATTTGAGAGTACCACAGGGTCCGAGACTCCTCCCAGCGTGGTTTCTGTACTACCTATAAGACGATCGCTCGTATTATATCCTTGGCAAAAATATAACATTGATGCTGTTTGGTAGGAGTCTTACCAGAAAATTTGGTCCAATATATTGAGGGTGAAGGATGTCCTCTTGCTTCACAACTTACAGTGAGAGAACCGTTCAGTAGCACGGCAGTATCAGATGGCTCTATTTGCCAATATGGCGGCACTAAAAGAAGGATACTCGTTAATCTTTACTTCCTACAATTTAATTACATTAAATTCATTTTTGTATTGATTTTAAATTGTATTTACGTTACTGTTCGGATATATACATTGCATTGGACGGCGCAAATGCATCTTGTTCCTTGTAACGTCTACTTGTAAGTTGCACAGAACTTTAAAAAAAGATTGAATAACAAAAACTTTACCTTTAATGGCGAGCTCAGCAGACATGTTAGCTTTGCCTGCGGTATTGGTCACGACACAAGTATAGATGCCACTGTGGGCAGCTGTCAAACTTTTGAATAAAAGCATGCTGTAAAATTCTGCCCCTCTTTCATCCACCTAAAATATTAAATCCAAGTGAACTATGCATGCTCAAAACATGCACGCATGCAAAGTTCATGTTTTTCGCTTGATTTAGGCTTAAGATTGATTAGGGTCCAAAATTATGTTGAATCGTATATTTTATTGAAATGTAAGTTTGGGCTGCGACATCTTCTTGATCTTTGCTTAGTATCTAAATAATGAAGCCAAGTGAATGCAATGGAATATTTATTGGTTAATAAGGTTACATGAAATGCACAGATAAGACTGTGTTATATTATATTATTACTGACAATTACATGGAATATTAAGATGAGATTACAATTTTCATGATTATAGATTAGAATACAGTATACGCATAGCAGCTTAAAGATAAACGATTAAATAACTTCATCATCTCACAAGATGACAAGCATTAACACTATTCCGCCCATCCCGTCGCAAACACGCTCGATCTGGTGGCGACGGCAGTGTGAGCGCGCGAACGAGCGGAGAGTGAGAGTGCGAGACGGCGCGGGCTTCAATAAGATTCACCACCGTCTTTTTCCTTGGATGCCTTTATTTGTTCAGCAGATGAACGAACACATGTGCCACCTGAACCACCTGAGGCCGAAGATTCCTACACACAGATGTTATTAAGCAGTTGGTACGCCTCACCTCAAGAGTATTGTATCTTAGAATACCTGCCTATTAGAAACTTGGTTTGGGAAATACATAAATTTATTTATTATATTAAAATCCAAGCAAGGTTTTTGAAACTCTAATGTACGTGTACCAGTTTTATGGTCAAAGAATGAGAAGCGTTTGGATATGGTCAAGGGAGTTGAATTTGGGGTCAAAAAGGACATTCAGGTCAAGTACCAAGAACAGTAGGAACTCCAGATCTGTGGCTTATGAGCACAACTAAAGGTTATGGGTACATGACATTTTCGGGTTAAAACTCTAACGGAAGTGAGGTTCTCTTGAAACGAGGCAGTATCAAAACTGTTTATAAACAGTTTAAACCAATCATCTGCACACAAAAAACATGGAAAAGTAAGGACTCAAGACTATAAAAATATTGCAAAATAAAAATTGTCCAGAAATTGCACCTTGGTTCACGCCAGGCCGCCTGTGATATGATCATATGATTGACACAGCAACTATAAAGAAATATGTCGCATACCTTGCCCTAAGATGTGTAACAAGTGTAATGGATAAATTTGAACTCTCGGTCGTTGACCCCGGCACCGTGAATCGTATAGGGGTTATTACCAGTACTCTTTAGGGGTTCTTATCTAGATTATGGTTCAAATTTCTCCTACACATGGTTACATTTCATTTAAATATAAGTACTTACCTGAAGGGAACTAGATATCGGCATCATGTTCTTGAGCCAGGAGAAGTACACGGGCATGTCTCCAGATGTTACGGTGCAGGTGAGTTGGGCTCGGTCTCCAGATTTCAGGCCTGGTGGGAACACTATTGGCGACAGCACCGGTGGTGATACCACAGTCACTTGAACCTAGGATAAATGTTATGGTGAAATATTTTTATGTAAATGTCACTTCTTCTTCCCCTCGCGTTGTTACCCTCATTGCTGAGGTAGGTGACCCCATCTCGCAACGCAAGCAAATACCAAATACGACTACACATATTATACAATTCGAGTGAAAGGTGTTTTTTATGACTTCTTAAACTGAATTCTAAAGCGGAATGAAAATATTTTAATATTGTTATGGAATTGAAGCAGAAAATGAGCTGTAATGCCTTCGCTCATCTTATTCCCAGACTGGAATTGATTCACTGTGTAAAATGAACATTTTACGGTAAATATATCAATAGTTTTTTGCTCTTCAGATGCATTATTCAAATGGAGGGATTTGTCCAGTAATAATGATAGACGCAGTATATTAAATTTGGTTTCCAGTTGTAAACCGATTTTCACCGAAAAGTTAGTTACGGCTGAATGGGAAATGAACAGAAATATTAAATACTATGAGTTCACAGAAATTGGTACAATACCATTATATTCTGAAAAGTAAGCGTATTATTGTAAAAGCTATTTTAAATGTTTTTTAAAGCATACATAAGATTTCAAAATATTTATTACGATAAAGTTTTAATCTAAAAGTCAAGTTAACTTTTGTCTAACTGTTTACGTCTTTTCCAGGGATGATGATATAGGATATAAGGAGGTCTGCCATCTTATGAATGCAAGACGCTTTTGTACAACATGTATGACACCGTCTTCCTCCAGATCTTCTGCCGGAACCTTTACAAATATTTACATCACTTTTTGATAGTTACCTCTCGTCTGGCAAGTTCTCCTCCTGGAGTGAGCACGGAGCAAGTCCAGCCTCCCTTGTCCCGGTTCCGGTCCACGTTCGTGATGGTGAGCTGTCCATCCATCTGCTGGTAACGAGGGTCCACGCCAGCACCACCCTCCCACTTCACCGAACTGGATGAAAAATTAAAAATAGTTAAGGTCTTCGAGTAACGGCTTAGGAAGTTCTTTGTAAACGGCCTGTGAAGTTGTTTGGTGGTGACAAGCAATAGTAATGCGGAAGGAAAATATTATTAGCGTCTATATGATAATTCAAAATACGTGTGATAATGACGACATATAAGAAGAATACGATAGAAATAGTTTTATAATAGTTGCTGGCATTTCTTTCGCTAAGCCTTTATTTTAAATTAAATAAATAAAATGAAATAATTTATACTGTTCTCTTTCCTCTGTCTCTTTATATTGTCCCTACTTTAGTACAGTGAGGAATTTCTAACCATTCTGAGAAGAAATATCGAAACAATCTCAGAGTCTCTCTTTTTAAGCTCTGGTAATTTGACTGATAGAAAGAGAGAGAAAATAACACGTTAGTAAAACATTTTTTAAAACGGATAATCATTACATGAATTTAAACCTTAAACGCAGTAGATAAGAGACTATTTAATAACATCAATAATTTTAACGCGAACAACAAGGCATACGTTCCTTCGAAATGCTTTGTTCAGCTTTTAGTTTCAAACGAACTTGAAGTTCAATCTTTCAAAGGAAAGTTTACGTTTCATGTAAAAATGGTTAGAAATAACTTTCCAATAATTAAAAGTTTTTCTCAATGTTGCATCTGTTGCGGAAGCTTCGAACTGTTTGAAACAGTAAAGTTCACGGATTTCCTAGAAGTTGGATTTATAATTAAGTATGTAAAAAACAGAATGCACAGATTAAATGATACATGAAATTATAAGTAAACGTAGTAATATGGTAACTGACTATCTGATAAGTCGCATTATATCGCATTGAAATTGTCTGGACTTTAAAAGAGACTGTGACCCTTGAGTTTGTTGCGACATTTCTTCTCAGGAAATGTCGACACCAGCGTTCTCAAAAAAATAAGAAGACATGTAAAAGAGATGATATATCCTACTTACAGAATAAATGATTTCATTTCATTTCATTTCATAAATGTATATGTGATATATGAACACACAGACATTACTTTATAATTATAACAACTTTTGTGAGGCAGATACGGCACGCGTATTTATCGGGAACGCGGTAGTTTCGGACACAACTGGACTCCTGAATCATGACGTGTCGTTGGGAACGCGAGTCAATTTGACTTCGTTATTAAATAAGTAATTAGTTAACACTTTGTTTCACATACAATACATTTGAATACAATATTGGTAAAAAACTTAGAGATGCACTCGGCCTTCACTAGTTATTATGGTTTCCTTAGTATAAAAATTACGTAAGCAGTTAACTATGATCTTGACCTTCATCTTTCAAACCATGTCTATCCTACATCTTTCAATTTTCCTCTACAGGCCAAAAGTCAGTGTTCCCCATTGTACCCAAAGTGCCTTTAACACGTAACATTTACATAAAAAGCAGTCACTTTCGCTTACAAAATCAAGTGATTTGGATTCTCCCGCCATCGAGATAGCAGTTATACAAAGGTTGTAAAACAATAACGTCTGTTATATTCACTTGGTTATCATAATAAGGTTTAACGTATTTTGACCTGTTTCGTGCGACGAGTCTCAATGTTGCCATAAATATTGTAGCCAATGATGTAAGTGAAATTTTATGGTGTGGTAACATAAAACTTTGGCCATTGATTACGAACCTTTTTACGTCCGTCCTGAAAAATAAAAATGTGCCTGGCCATAAGGAAAATACTTATTTCTGAAGTAGATATTTAAAATACTGGAGCTGTAGTCAATTTTAATTTATCTAAGTGCTAACGTTGATGCAGACCTCTCACAATAGGTATTTGAATTCAGCTAATTAATTTGAAGAGGGTGCAATAGGCGTTTGTGTACTACGCAAAGGCTTAACAATGGAAAAAACCATGTGACGTTGAAATTTACAACTATTGAGTTGTAAATTTCAATGGAGATCAGGTTTGGGTCACTATCAATCTCATATATAAATCAATGTGTACTCACTCAATAGGAAATCCGTAGTAGGGGCACCAGATCGTGACTTCAGAGCCGGCGACAGCCTTGACAGGATTCATAGCCCTTATGTAGGGCGGACCTAAATAAAACAGGGAAAGAAAATGTTGAACTATATACTATCGGTAGACACTTAGATAACGCGCGAGTAGTCCCGAAAACGTTGTTCGAATTTCTGTTTATTTATCAAATAAATATTCTCGAAATAACTGCTTGACTGAAATAGTTGGATAGAGGTATGTTATCAAATAATAAATAAAAAAGAATAATTGTAGTTAATTTTATTGTAAAGAATATTTTTCAAGAAATATACATGTTTTTTATCACGTATTTTTCAATATTTCTAGCTTGCTGGCTGGCTAATGTCGCTATAGTTAGAAACTCATACGATCGCGAAATAACACGCGTGTAAAAAAAAAAAATTAAAAAAAAAAACAACTTAAAATTGAGATTACGCAATCCGCCTAAATTATATAGGTACCTCGTCATCATTCTATATTATTTATCACCTAATTTTTAGAGCTTTAAATCTACGTTTAGTATTTGCAATAAACATTTGTAACTGAAATAATACTTATCCATGTTTATTTAGGATAGCAACACAAACATGAAATGTTTAGGTAACGACACCGCAGCAGACAAAAATTCTAATTTACGGCTGTTTACAGAGATAAGTAATAAATAATAATATTCAAGTGGCGAGCTTTTGTCTTTTATTTATTTTTTACTCGAAAATGGTACCTTTGTGTGATAAATTATACTAAAAGCCGATATTGTAATGTACGCAGGTAAGCTGTAATAGAAAGCCCATACAGTTATATCTAGTTACTAGCTGTTGCCTGCGACTTCGTCCCCGTGGGTAGAAGATATAACTTATGATTTATAATTGCCCTGCTTTTTTTTCACATTTTTAATTGTATCTTCGCTCTTATTAGTCGCAGCGTGATGGTTTATAGAATAAAGCCTTCCTCGATGAATGGTCTATTCAACACAAAAATAATTTTTCAATTTAGACCAGTAGTTCCTGAGATTAGCGCGTTCAAACAAACAAACACTCTTCAGCTTTATATATTAGTATTAGTATAGATATTTAAAAAAAGTATACTAGAATTCTAATTAAGTTTTTACTGATGCATATAAACATTTTGATACATTTTTCAGTCACACAAGAATATACTTCAACATAATTTAATCTTGAAAGCCTAAACAAAAAACATTATTTAGCAATTACGTGAGAAATTCGAGACTAAGCCCGATAAAGCTCACAAATAGCTCGAAATATCGTTAACGACGTGTCTACATTCACGAGAATAACACCAATATCGATATATTCAACGATTTATATCGATATCGATAGGAATCGTTATGATAGATTGGAAGGATTTAACTAGTTTTCGCGATATGCGTAGATTTGCTTGCACAGGATTAACGGGTTCGGGGAATGGAATGGCAACGCTCGCAGCTATGAAAGGGGGAAACTGGAGCGAAATACGTGTTTCATCAAAAATCTAGGTGAAAAAACCATACCGTATGTTCCAAAGAAATAGTAGTTGGAAATGAAAAGAGATTTCGGATTCCTATTTGACATTGCAAAGGGTCGTGTCGAAAACATGGAGTTCACGCTATATACGAATTTGTTTTGAGATTTTTGTTGTTTTATAACTAACGAAAAATAAAGTATTATTCTTAAAAGAACAGGTTCATTTCGTTTATCAACGTCGTATGATAACGTGTTTAATGAGGAACCTTATAATGTCATTTATTTGATAGTTTAATGTAATGAATATAATACGATACCAATTAAATGTCACAACCCTCTTAGCATGTGACAGTGACAATTAGAAGGCTTTCCCAAAAGTATGAAATGGATATTTTTGTTTTCATGACCTTAAGTCACGTGACATACAACTTAGACTACTTTAGCTTTGGCTAGCTTAGGTATACATCTATTATTCCATTATTTCGCTCTTGCAGGTTGTAGATACTTGCCACTTAACACATTATTCTACATCGCAACACATAACGCGGGCCATTCATTACGATCTAACACCGTAGAACGTCTATAAGGGATTAATTCCGGGATACGGATTTTTCTCGTTAGCCCTAATGACTATCAATTGTTCAAGATATATTGGGGAAATACATAGACTGCTCGAAAATGGGGCAATAAATTTAATTTACGGTTAAGAGACGTAGCATTAAGATCTTTTCATATTTTTAAGATTTGTTGATTACTTTTGGATGGGCCAAATTGTTTTTAGTGCTAAATAAAAACTACATTGTATAAAATTAATTATATTTCAATATAAATTTTAAATAATTTGGTATGTATTTTTTTTATAGTGGTTTCTTAGGTTTACGCGAATGTTAGACATTGAAATGAAACTACTTTTATGGAATTATCATGGTCACGGGCAGACTTCCCGTGACCATGATACCTGCAAAGGTGGCGAAACGTCGGGAACTAAAAACAAACATTAAACCGCGATAAAATCCGTAAAAGTAGTTTCATTTCAATGTATTTTTTTAAATTCATAGATAAGATAATAAAATACCATAAAAGGTATCAGTATTAATAGTATTCTCAAAAAAATTAGCTTAGTCAATTCTTCCTTTCTTTTCAACAATATTATTTTACCGACCATTCAGCATTTACCTGTTAAATCACCTGTACCACTCAAATTCATATTCAAATAAAGAACACAACATCAAACTTACCATAGACATTCAGCCTGGCAGCATGAGCGACGCTTCCATGGTTGTTGGTAGCCCTGCACTCATATCTTCCTCCATGCTCCACCCTGGCACTCGTCAGGGTGAGGGTCGACAGCACATAGTTGCTGCTGGAGCTGAGTCCGTTGGGACCATTCTCCCTGCCTTCCGCGATAATAGCCCTGCGATAACAGCAAACTGTAGTGTACTATCTAAACTACGGGTAGAGGCTACTACGTAAGCGAGCAAGCGGGTAAGATAGAGGAGCAATAGTTTCACGTCTTTGCATAATTCGGTTGATATGACGTGTTTAAAAGACCCCAGAAGTAGAAAAATACTGTTTTTTTTGTATAAGTAGAAATATTTATACAAAAAAAGTATTTTTGTCACCTATTCTTCATTCATCTATTAAAGAAAAATTGTAAATTTTTGACCATTCCATACAAATGTTAATTCATGGCCATTTTGTTCGGAAACCACTGTATTTTAGTTGAGATTTTTTTATTTATTTCTATTACAAAATCAGTTTTCTTTTTTATAAACATTAAGTCGGTGGCTGTGTGGCCCGCCTCGAATGGGAAGGCCTAAACTAAAATAAGAACGTTACAGATCAGATTTTGTCCCGTCATAAAATATAATGATGTTGCTGTCTTTATTTATGTCTGATAAGGAATTAAGTGGTGACATTTATGTGAGAGGTTCATGGAAAAATGATAATGTACGAACTTCCCACTCATGTCTTTTTTAGGGATAGTTTCTATGTTGTTTATTCTCTATCCGATAGTAAAGAAACTGTCAGAAATGTTTTTTTCGTAAATAATATTTTAGGATATACTTTCGTCAATCTCTAAGTTAAATAAAATTCGCTGCCTCACAAGCCTACACAAGCACTAAGGGTATCATAACACTACATCAACTTATGTGTTTCGTTTGTAATTCTGTATGTATGTGAACTTTTCATGGTTTCTCACTTGCAACTCTTATATCCCACTTACCCAAGGTGCGCGGGTATCGGCTGTCCGTCGAGCGACCATCTGAACCGAGGGAACGGTTCTCCGACAGCGGAGCACTTGAGCGCCACCTGCGCCCCCGGCTGGACAGCTTGCTCGATGAACGTGTAGACCAGCTCTGGCCGAGATTCTACATCAAACGAAACAATTAGTAGTAAAACTTTTTATTATCTGATGAATCTTTGTGTTATTTTTACCCTTCAAATTTTAATATCAGACGCTGGCTCTATCCCCTTTCCCCATATATAAAAAGGGTCTTATTTTTCTTAGCTTGGAATGGATAAGACAGAGAAAAACTTCGACATCAATAAAGGCTTCTTTACTTACTCATATAAATTGCTTAAGCTCTTTAAGCAATTTATATGAGTATTGTATTGGCATTGTACCTGCATATCTAAAACTAGCTGTTGCCCGCGACTTCGTCCCCGTGGGTAGAAGATATAAGTTATGATTTATACCTGCCCTGTTTTTTTCACATTTCCCATTGTATCTTCGCTCCTATTAATCGCAGTGCGATGGTTTATAGCCTAAAGCCTTCCTCGATTAATGGTCTATTCAACACAAAAAGAATTTTTCAATTTTGACCAGTAGTCCCTGAGATTAGCGCGTTCAAACAAACAAACAAACAAACTCTTCAGCTTTATATATTAAAGTATATAGCTATATAGCTATAGATTATTGCAATTTCGATGTAGACGTCATTTTACTTTAACACGTATCATTTACATTTACAAGTGGTAATGTTGTGCATATTGTCCTATTGAAATTTCTGTTCAGCGAATTTTGTCAACAAACTATACAAGATACAAATAGAAAAAAACATACGTACCTGACGACCGCTTTTCCCGGACAGTTTGGGGCTCAGGAGTCGTTTCATTCTTATATTTACTCTCCAGTATCAGACAGCGTCGAACTGCAACATGTAACTTAGTGAGTATAAACATATATCAGTTTTATAAACTAAAATAATCATATATATATCTAAGAACGGGTATTAAGATTAAATAAATCTTGAAAAAAGTTGGCCTTAAATCAAATTAGTGACCGCACCGATAATTAATTTGTATTCGCCAAGTTAGAACCTACGATTACTGACTTGACACTCCAATACTCATACCACTAGGCTGTCATTGTTTTAAAAACTTATTAAAATAAGCTTATAACAAACAAACACTTATCCCATTTTTTTTATAAAAACTCAATTATTGTTTAAAACCTTGTGCCTGCGCAGTATATATATTTGCCTTATAAATGGTTAAAACTTATACATAAAATGTTTGACAACTTTCTGGCCTTCTGATTATAGATAATTCTATTTTAAAATATAAAAAAACGTGTTCGAATCCGTTTGCCCAAAAGCGCTACGGCGCGTAGACAAGTGCTACGCTGCGTAGTCGAATCCAAGTGCTACGGTGTTTGTCCATCGCCATTGATAGGCATCAATTATAACAACATATAATACATACTACACATAATAGGCAACGTATAACACAAATATTATAACAAATAAGGAAGGTAGTATTTAGATCGATTATTTAAAAAAGTAAACGGTAATTTCAACTTTTGTTTCTCCTACTGTAGTCCAGTATAACTGAGCACAAATCTCCTTTGAGTCATAGTCCTTGAGGTATTAACATTACCGTCACGTCCCTCCTATCTTCGACAATCAGTGTTTCTCACCCCGACTAATTAGTAAATCGTTTGCCACGTTAACAAGCATTTTGCTCTGAATTAAGACTTAATTGAGGCCTCTTTTAAGCAGCATTATTTTGATAAAGAATGCCTTTAATACAAATTAAATGTTTTGGTTTTTATATTTATGTGGTGTCTTTAAAAAGTAGCAGAAAAGTAATCGTGTATAGTTTAACTGTAGAATATTCTAGGCAAGATGAGGACTATATTTTTAAATACATAACTATTTTTATATTTTCACCCACAAGAAAGACAAAACGAATTTACTTATTTGCCAATGTTACGTAATTAAGTTTAAAACAACAAGCTACCAGCAAAATAAACGAATAATCCCAATCTAGGTACAAATAAAAATATTACATCCATTGTCAAGCTTAATAAAGGCAACGTTTGTGTGAAAGCATGCAAATAATGACATAATTGTGTAAACTGTTCTGTTGCCCCCCTGAGGGTTTATCAGCAGTAAACATATTCACATTAAACTGCTCCGAATTGCTTGTTACTTAACCGACTAAGCTTATTCTGGATGTAATTATAACAGACTGCGGTTTCTGAATACTGGACGATGTACGGTTTCTGTAAGTCAGGTTGTGATAATGATTTTGATTGTCATCTGTTTAGCTACCTGTATGACTTGTATTGAGTAAACTACAAACGAACTTTTTACAAGATGATATTAAAATTTAAACAACCCCCGAGAGTAAAAACTTTCACCCCTCACTACTTTTAAACGGCTCAACTGATTTTTATCAAACATACACGGTGATTTTTTCACAAAAGAAGCCCAGTTCATGTATCCGACGTAAAATACCCCTAGGCGCGATTATTATTTTTTTATCATCAACTAAGATAATAAGTACGAAGAAAAATTAAACAAGAGAAACCTGACATATACTCTTAAAAATGATAAAAACGCCGCCGCCGCCTGCGCCCCTCACCATTGTTACAAGGCTCGGACCGCACTCGCAGCAGACCTGTGTTTCTAAAAAACTACGAATTGCATAATAATATTGAATAAAAATTGCATTTTAAATTTATTCAAATCTCATAAATACCTATTTTTTATCATGAAAGTGTTCTAGTCATTGGATACATGAACTGGGCTGCTTTTGTAAGACGACTAAAAAATCACGGTGTATATTATCTTATACATCACTCACGTAATTCAACCTTAACTCAAAACAAAATAAATTAGAATTCATTCCGTCCGTCTCCGAGCTATGATGCCACAGATAGACGTACCAACAGCCCTCTTTTTGCATGCAAAAATACTTTGAAGAATTCTTAATTAGGAACTCATCAATAAACATTTTTATGAAATAATCAAGAATTATACTCTCTTAATCTTTGTCATAATCGGATATTAACATTAAATTTGTATTACGGAAAAGAACCTTATTTTTCCTTTACTACAACTATTTCTGCTAAAGCATATACAAGCATAAAATGTTACGTTTTCAAAGAAAAGCTGATACTCTGACAACTAGGTTACAAGGCTCTTTATTTTATAGTTGCCTATTTCCTATAATGGAATTTACGCAGCCTTTGAAGGCTACAGGATGCTTTATAAATAAAAGCACGTATGTTTATGCGAACACATATATTGTAGGTATATCAGATATCTAGGAGTAAGGCTTCTGTAGCAAAATTATTGAATACTAGCTGTTACTCGCGGGCCCGCCCGCTACACATTGAACATGATAAAGATAAAGATATATTTATTTGTAGAAACATATGTAACATTTTACATGGAAATGTAGATGGTTAAATAAGATTGTAGTTTCAATATGTTTTGCCATCATTGGCGTACAAATTAAATTGTATTGTATTAAATGATCTCACGGGAACATAAAATAGGGAAAAAAATGTGTTATAATATGTGTATATCCTATGTGTTAATCCTAGTTATAAAGTGTACCAAGTTTCGTCTAAACCCGTTCAGTAGTTTTTGCGTGAGAGAGGAATAATTATAATATTAGTAGAAAGTAGGAAGTATGATAGGTGTATATGTACATTGTACATTTCAATGCAATATAGTCCTAGTCAACCGTGGCCATATAGCGAAACAAAATAGGTATAATGCCTTTCAATTAATGACAAGCGCGATAACCCGCTATCTTTAATTATATAAGGAATGTTACACAAAACAAACAAATTCCACAAAAATAAAAAATAAAACATTTTCGCACAAGTGTTCCATAAAAATAACACAATATCGTGACAGACGCCGATGCGGATGCGCGGATTTATTGCATATTTAGGCGCAAGGGTGGATGAGGACGTATCTTATTATTTTAAGAGTACAAATTAGTTTCCTCAAAACCGTTGGAAGTTTTCTAAAAGAAGGAAAATATAAACTATGTACATACAAAGTAGAGCCACGTTCAAAAATTCACTCTACTCCACTTTTACTATCTGCATTCGTTCAGAATTTATAACGCCGTAAATCGTAAACGCGGGCAAAAAATTTACAGCCGTGTAGAATACTGAAACACTGAGATAGACCGAATTTTCAACTTATCTTCTACCATAAAACACATATTGATAAAGTCAAGTCTAGATAGAGACAGTTCAAAACTTTTTGTACCATAATCAAATTATTGTTTCGTTTTTATAATAAAATGACTGGACTTGGCCCAGCATTGTGGCAAAAAACAGGTCAAAAAGAACAGTTTAGATCCTTCATATTTTAATGGTTTCTTAGGTTTACGCGAATGTTAGACATTGAAATGAAACTACTTTTACGGATTTTATCGCGGTTTAATTTTAGATTTTAGTTCCCGACGTTTCGAAACCTTTGCAGGTATCATGGTCACGGGCAGACTGAGATGGCGTTCGTCTTGACAGAAGATGTTGCTCGTTCTACCTTCATATTTTAATTAATTATTTGTGGTCCGACCTACGCAGTATGAGCTCACTGTGTCTTGATGTCTTGCAGCGCTGCTCTTGGGTTTGGCCTTGAGTTTATTTATTATTGGATTCCAAGTAGGTGATATCTTCCAGCCATCTTCTCTATTGAAATTAGGGTGTTTTTTAATCTCAATAGCCTCGCGAAACATCCTAGGTAGGAATTTGGATTCTTTAGCGAGGATCTGTGGTTGGTCAAATCTAATATAATGGCTGGAACCTTCAGCATGTTCGGCGACTGTTTCCAAGAAGCTAGCAGAGAACAACCTACCTCTAGAATATGCAGAACTTCTCGAGCACTGCCTCACATCTGGCTACCTACTGTGGAACAATAAATTCTATGTACAAGTAGATGGTGTAGCGATGGGCTCGCCTGTATATTTATGGAAGACTTCGAGGAGACAGCCTTAAAAACAGCTCCTTTCACTCCCAGGTTTTACAAACGGTACGTAGATGATACTTTCACAGTTTTACCATCTAGTCAAGTAAATGCATTTTTAAAACATCTCAACTCCATCAATAACAAAATTCAATTCACTATGGAGTTGGAGGATAATAAATCTCTTGCCTTCTTGGACATATTAGTTAAAAGAAATCCTGATCAGACCATAAGTCACACCGTGTATCGAAAGAAGACCCATACAGATAGATACTTAAACGGTGAATCTCACCACCACCCTAAACAGTTAGCTACCGTGGGAAAATCTTTGTTTCAGAGAGCACACGGACTCTGTGATGACAGACACCTTGCCGCTGAGCTTCAACACGTCAAGCAAGTACTGCGAGACAACAAGCTCCAAGTTCCACGGCCCCGTCACAGAGACCGAGTGAAGCCAGCCACTGTTGATCGTTTGCCTGCTGTACTACCATACGTCAGAGGAGTCACTGACAAGATTGGTTACATCCTGAAGCGAGCTTCAATTAAAACATACTTCAAGCCGCCCAAGAAGATTAGCCAGTCCTTACCATCCGTCAAGTGTCACATACCTCTACAAGATGCAGGAGTATACAAACTAGATTGTGACTGCGGCCTCTCTTATATCGGTCAAACTAAACGAAGCATAGGGACCCGCGTAAAAGAACACATAGCTGACGTCAAACACCGCCGCTCAACGAAGTCTGCAGTCGCCGAACATGCTGAAGGCTCCAGCCATTATATTAGATTTGATCAACCACAGATCCTCGCTAAAGAATCCAAATTCCTACCTAGGATGTTTCGCGAGGCTATTGAGATTAAAAAACACCCTAATTTCAATAGAGAAGATGGCTGGAAGATATCACCTACTTGGGATCCAATAATAAATAAACTCAAGGCCAAACCCAAGAGCAGCGCTGCAAGACATCAAGACACAGTGAGCTCATACTGCGTAGGTCGGACCACAAATAATTAATTAAAATATGAAGGTAGAACGAGCAACACCTTCTGTCAAGACGAACGCCATCTCAGTCTGCCCGTGACCATGATACCTGCAAAGGTTTCGAAACGTCGGGAACTAAAATCTAAAATTAAACCGCGATAAAATCCGTAAAAGTAGTTTCATTTCATATTTTAAGCTTAAGTTATTCATGAGACATTGTATTCTTGTCTTACATCAAGTTTTTATGCTACATAGTTGCATAGAAGCGTCGCGTCCGTCGCACGCTCTGGAAATACACTTTAGGAAATAAGTTCTTTTCATTGCTCCCTTGTCGACGAAAAATTCAAAGTCGAGGATAGGAGTTAGCTTGTAGTACGTACTCTTAAAGCAGATGTTGAATTCAAGTTAGTACGGCGAGTAGTTCGATAATCCTATATGCAAATGTACCATAGATGAAGTATTCGTTTGAAGTTGAAATACAAATAGGTTACTCACAAAGCGAACGGACATTGGCGAAAAAACCAACTACCCTCACGCCTCCCCGACCCACACCGCGGCCCTGTGTCACCCACTCCCACAAAGATGGATGCCAACGCGGGAAATATCCGGCGAACTATTCCAATTTGAAAAGTTTCCTTTTGGTAAAGCAACCGCACTTGGTTGACGCGAAATGAACATGGTAAAAATTGGGCAATATACAGAGATTACACTACAAAGGATATGGAAACGAAGTTACAACTCCTAATGTGAGATAAAAAGAATCCCCTCCATCGAACCAAACTTTTAGAAAGTAAAAATACAAACAACCAACAACACTAAATATTATATTATACTCTTGTCGTACGCTACATAACTCTAAGATACGGTGTTACACTGTAATAAAAGGTATAAAACGTATGCTAGCTATGACAATATTTTTTCTTGACTTTAGCAGCTACGCGAATATTTGAACACCTATCTCAAAGAGACATATTCCGAGCCTTTACATATAAAATGTTCGCCGACGTACAAATGCATGCGAGCGTAAAATATTTATGACGGCGAAAGACGACTCGATCGATCGGAACCGAAGCAAGTACTTTTCAGATTCACGTAATAAAGCTGGCTACATTCTTGCTGATTTAGTAATTGTGAATTAGTTGGGGATCTCTTTATTCTAGGCGAGGATTCGAGGCTGATTAACATACAAATCATACGCGGCTTACTCGAACAAAGAAGAGCACATACGATACTGTGTATAAAGAATTCTGAGCGCAATGTCTCTGTAGGTCACACAATGGGAGCGCCTACATACACTCGTACACAAATCACACAAATTTCGGCGTTGTCGGCTCTCTGATATTTGTATTTGTATTGATCTGCCATCTGGCACCGGTGACACTGCTGGGGCTGTACTCGTGTGTCAACATGACTTCTAGATGTGCCGACACATTGGGATTAGACTAACAAATTAGGGTCTTGCGTCATCGTCCATTAACTCAATCAGTGCCTGAAATGTATTCGTATCGAACAAGAAGTATAATACAATAGTTTATATATCAATTTAAAATCTCCATAAAAATTGTATATTTTACCTGCTTTAGCGATAGTGTTTGTGCTACACCCTGAGTTTTCTGCTCTCTACCTTCACAAGCAATTTTCGCTCTCTATTTAAGCTTTCTGATAGAACACAATGTGAGCTATAAGGTTTCACAATAAAAACGTTTTGAATTGATTGGACCAATTAAGCGGTAACGAAAGATTTTAATTAATTTGTCCGTTGTATGTTATCCTTTTATGTTCGTTTTGTGTTTCATGTAGTTTTATGACTGCCTCGCAGTTAGGAATTATTTTTTAACCTCTTAATTGGGTATCGTGGTATTTTTTAGATTTTTTCGTTGCAATTGGTACTATTGTTCAGTAGTCGTTGCGTATTGGCTGCACATGTTGAATGTTCCGCATACTGATTGGTTGATGCAGTATAAATATGGCGGTGCCTGTATTCGGGCCGCACCGCTCTCTATTTGTGAAGCTAGACATCGGGTTTTAATTAGAAATGCCGTTTCGTTTGAAAAGTTTGTCGGAGCGAGCCCTCGCGCCGGCCTCCTAGGTATTCACTTCAAGCCAATTTGATTATTTCTATTTTAGAATGCTGAGAAAACTTTCGAGACGTTTGGGTGTTCAAACTTTAATCAGTTATCAACAATTTCAAAGTATGCTGGTCTTGCACTGTAAAATGTTGCTTCCGACAGACTCATTACATTTTTCGAAACAAAACATTTTTGTAGAAATATACTCGAATCGTGTATTACGTAATTCTGTAGCTCGTTCTTTAAAAATAAGAAGTCCAGCCAAAATGTGGTTTATCAGCAGTTAGAAGTCAGAATGACCCGTCGCGTCGGCACTCCTAATAAAAATAAACTAATAAGAAATTTTCGCGCCAATTTCTTGTGAGCCTCGGTTAGACCTTATTTTTCTATGTGAGTGACTGCGAAATTTATGAGAGACCCCGACGCAATAAAATACCTTGCGAGAAAATGAAGGAGCAAATCGCAATATATTTGTTTCTTGGTGGCTTGAGGGAGAACGTTTTAGCCATCTGCGGGGGAAATATATTTTATGGGAATGTTCTACGTTTTATGAAGTCCATTCGTTTCTTTTTATCAAACAAATACTTTTGAGATGAATTATACTTATTTATATTGCTTTTCGTTTTTAATATTTTGTGTTCTGACGTGAGGGATTGTGGAAACAATTAATCTTGACGTTTGGTGGAAGTAGAAATTGTTTAAACAAGACTTTGAACGTCTTATTAAACAACATCACTATGGCCACACTTGAAGTAAATTACAACCAGAGAGCAAATCAAATATTACTCCTGTATCCTAAATTTAACAATGGAATAAAAAAACCTCCACCGAAATATTTGATAATGCATTATGTTTACGAAACGGTACTGTGAGCAATATACATTATGTACACAGCGGATTCTGGTACAATGAATGTTTTATCACGGTAGACAGCCCTGTCCTTTCATTGAGAGATAATAAATTATTTGTCTATCTCAAGACCACGATTGTATTTCGTTTGCCGATTTAAGTACCCGCTGTTTTGTTAAATAATGATGTTCATGAATTTCTTATTTTGAATGAAGAGTGCAAAGGAATATAAAGAAAGCTGTCATTTGCTTTCGTCTGGTTTTCAAAAATACTCATGTACTTTTACTACGAAGGAGTTATTTCAATTTGGAGTATGTAATATTGTGTGAGTTGCGATACATTGCTTTCCATAGTGCGTCACTTAAGATTAGATAAAACAGATTCCCCGCAATGTACACTGTACAGCAATTCAACCAAATTTACTTGCAAATTTATAAATTAACTTTATGATTCAAATTCTATAGCAAAAGCTAAATACGTTTCAATTTTGGCCAATAGTTGACAGGCCATTGGAATCTCGGTAAATAATAATATAGTTTACGACCACATGTCCCGTTTAAAATAACAGTGAAAACAGCCCAAAATAAACCCGTTTAGCTCCTAACCCGGAACTCAATGACCACACAGTTTAATTGTCTGGTTTAAATATTTGCATAATTTTACAACATGTCACCAACACAATAATATGGCAGGCAATTATTGTGCTCCAATCGGATATATTTTCGGATGTTAGTTTGCAATTTCGACTCGTAGGGTTCGCTTTATGCTTTTGGGTATATCTGTGTCATCGATCAACTCAGTAGTTCAGATATAATTTAAATAAAGTAAAGTTCTTTAATAACGTAGAAAAAAATGTTTCTAAATTGTTATGCTAACAATATCACAAAATCTTAGCCTTAAGTAATTAATAAATATAGTGTCCAAACTGGAAACTTTAATTTCTTAAAGAAACTCAACTAAAACTACTGAAATGCTCATAAAATTATTTACGCTTAACAGCCAATAACATTCGGTAATAGCTTTAACTCATTCCATTTAATGATGGAACTAATTACCCTGTTCCCATACAAATCTATTAACTGTGCTAACGACTAGTTCAACGATCAAATTCACTGAAATAACATTGTACATTTAATTTTATATGACACTTGATTTGAAAACGCTATTTTCTCACAAATCTGTGTGACATTTCAGTGATTACATTGGTATTTGATCCATTTTGCAGTATATTTACATACGTTACATACACGTATGTAAATTCATTTAAATTCATATAAATCTAATAAATTAAATTTTCGTGTCATAGTGTTATTAAACTCCTCCGGAACGGCTCAACCGATTCTCATGAAAATTTGTAAGTGGTTTTTTCCCTGCTTATAAATGTAATATTTTCTTCTGAAATATGACAAAACAACGTTTTCTGGGTCAACATACGTAGTTAGTGTGTGTGTGTGTGTATTTGAATACTGAATTTCTCCTAAATGACTCATGAACCGGTCTGGTTTAGATGAAGTTTTTGTATTTGGGTGGTGGCCTGGTTAAGATTCTCAAATCAGGCAGAATTAAGTTAGCCGAACCAACTAGGTTGATATTAAATATAATGTGATAACGGTGTTACCATTATTTATGAGTAGTGTCAAATAAGATTTCATCACGTAGATTGTTCAGACGAATTTCTAAGAAATTTAATTTTCTCAGACGAAACCTTTATTTTAATACCCTCAATTCTTTGTAGACCTAGTTTATTATTAACACAAATTCAAATGATTGCTAACTTCAGAATGTTGTCAGAAAGAAATAATAATGATGATGGCCCATTAATTTGTGACAGTTAAACCAACAGTCTGATGGCTGATGAGCATTCTAAGAAAGGGAAGGGAATTAATTCTTAATATATCATCTAAGGACTTATTCGTTAATTGTAACGGAATTTACTTCATTGCGTAAAGAGAAAAGTAAAAAATAAGAAATAAATCAATTATAGCAAAACAGTTACACCCATATCAAAGAAGTGAGACACATCTCACCACCGTTGAACAATTGAGGTTAAGTAATGTTCGGCACGGTCATAAATTTGACGGTCAGTAATATTTTTTTTGAGGATTTGTTTTTTTAGCTGTTTTCCACAAACGTTCATTCGAGTCAGACTCGGACTTGCCTGGTTTTATGTAAATACTAGAATAAACAAGTGAATGCACAAAGTTATGATCCCGTCTTTCCCAGTTTGCCGAGCGGTCCCCGGGCGTCTAACCTGTATATTTATAGCCTGTCTTATTATGAGACCACAGCCACATTTTCTCCCTGTCGGCTTGCGGTGCTCTTCATAATAGTTTTTAGTGTCAGTCCAGCATTTTTATGATATAATGTTGCTATATTTTCAACGGATTTAAGATTCCATTACTAAGTTAACAAGTTCTTTTTTTTCTTGTTTTGACTAACTTTAAGGTACTTGTGTTTTGTTGTTAAATACATTATCAATTTAGTTTAGAGGTATCTAATAGTTAGACTATAATAATCAGTTGTTTATTCAAATGAAGTTGATGTATTTTGTGATTAATAATGCTCTTTATGCTTTACAAAATTTACTTCGCAACTATTTTTTTACTTTCGCAGTAAAGTGATTTTGCAGATTCAAAATGAATAAGTATCCAACAGATCTTTGAAACCAGATATATTAAGACAACCCGATTTGTGTCTGAGAGGCTTTTGCTATTTTCTTGTCCTTCGAACAAGGTTTTCTAGAACCCAAAACCTAACTAAAAACCTTATTAACACCTCATCTCCAACAAAGTGAATTAAATAACAAAATGACTTTTAAAGTTTGATTCCATTCGTAGTTTTCTTTTTATCTTCCTCGTTAATGCGTAGCGCTTAAATTGAATTTTATTACCTCTGGATTTATGTGTGTTTTATAGCGGAACATAAAAGCAGCTTCAAATGGTTTTTATTAAAATAATCTGGATTCCCTACTGTCCGGGTAAAGCGTACATTTATATTGTTGAGTGTATTGTGCTTTTGTATGCCGGGTATTAGTAGGCTCACAACTGCCTCTTATTAATGAATGAAGACTATTATTTATACCTACTCTATTAAAATGAAAATATTTGTAAACGTCCCTACGAAAGAGTTTTATGTTACACTGTTTAAAAAATATATTAGATGTTCTTTTTTTTAATTATGCAATAATTTACTTTTTTATTTCATTTTAAATGCGCGGTATGACTGTATTGCTTAGTACTTCAGAATTTATCACTGTCCTAATTCCTAAACTGGTTTTTTTAATTCCTAAAATGGTACTATAAAATCAAACAAGATCGAGAAGCGATCAAAATTAGCATCTTTGTTAGCTGTCAATCGAACGTTGTTCCAATTCGGACCACTCACCGGAATGGCACTAGTGACGGGTTCTAGAATACCAACTCCACAAGTTATTTAAGGAGACCCGGTACCTATAGCTATTATCTAACTAATAAATAACAAAAAATAAACGATACACCGTCATAAAAATGAATAAGCTCTTTTGTATACTTTATCTTGAAGCCTCAGAATGTTTTGTGTAGGGGTACATATATATACATATATCGTAGGTACACATTTATGTGAATTCACACATAAAATATATTTAAGTATTCACCCGCGACCCTGATCGTCGGAATACATAATTTACGCGAAGCTCCGTTTTTTTTAGTACTTGAAGACAAGGATGTAAGCATAAAGTTTCGGATATTTATTCGAATGAAAGTATCCCACATTGTATACTAATTGGATTAATAATGTTTAGTTTCAAGTGGCTTGAAATAGAGGTGGGATCGCCAAATATCTAAACAATCGGATCATTCTATTTCCAAAAAAAAACAAGAGATTTTCAACAATTAAGTCTCGTATATCGATAGCAAAAACTATCGGATAATCCCCATTTTTCGAAAAAACAATCGCTATAAAAACATTAATATCCGAAAACAATATCCACATCCAGTGTCTCTAATCCGCAACAACCCTTTGTATGGGCTGATCGACATAGTACAGTCGAGCTCTTGCCAATTGTATCACTGAATAACGAAAATGATCTGAAAGCTTCGACGCTGTCATTGTTTATTGAAACCATTGATGTGCGCGACTGTACCTTTAGCTAGCAAAATATTAAGCCCTTTTCTAGTTAGGAATTCTGTTTGCTCCAATAGTTTTGAATAACTAATCACGATTCAGTTTTAATAGCGCTCCAAAAACAGTCATTACTAGATGCACGGTTCCAAATAATTGTCATTGTCCAATTGTCATTATGGAGAATAACAAGCAAGAAACTCCATAAATTACTTAAAAAAAGATATTACCTTTGCGTTCTTTATATATCTTTAATTTTAAAGAATCAAGAAAATTTTAATAAGGTTTACACTTTAATTAATAATAATAATATTCCACAACGTTCACACAACGTAGTCTCAAACTAAGCAAAGCTTGTATTATGGGTACTAGATAACTGATATACTTATATATTTTAAATAAATTCTTAATATAGATAAATTACAAACAGACAGAACAAATGATTGCCTCTTCATAGCTCATCAAACAAACATTTGTCCTGGGCGGGAATCGAACCCACGACCTCCAGTATAGAAGTCAGGGTCACTAACCACAAGACCAACAGGCCAGTCAAAAATAAAAAGTTAGTTTCTAGTACATACCCTCTTGGTAAGTGATTTCAGGAGCATTATACAGATATTTACATATCGCGATAGTTTCATCAGCCGTCTCGTCTCCGTGAGGCCTGTGAACAATTATTAAAAAGAATTAAGTCTTTCCACAAAGATTAAAATAAAAAAGCAGTCTCAGAACAAGGATTCATGAATCAAAATATTGTTTGTTCAACACGAGGATCGAACCCGTGCCGCGTCGTGCAGTCAAAGTTATGAAGAAATTGTAAGGAAGTATTCTTTTTCAGAGTTCCGATAAGTGTTTTTTTTTCCCAGATCAGTATTTAACTCGCAGACAGTAAGGATTCCTTTTAGGTATGGTGCCAGCCTTAAAATTTTGATTTCATGTTTAAATTCATAAAAATCACTTTTTGCCTTTTACACAATACGCTACCCTGCTACACTCTCATTAGGGTCCCAAATCAAAATAAGCCCTGAGTAACTAAGTATAAAAATTGTCTTAGTAAAAACTCTTTTCCTAACTTAAACGAAAACAATTAACAATACGAAGCATACGCAATCGCGGACTACACATCCCTAGGCGGCTTTAACACACACACTTACATCTTACAAAGAAACAAACAGCGCACTGGCGACAGTCAGCCGGCACGCACACAAAGAAACCCATTCAATTTATTAATTGTCGAAAATTAAAAGGCTGTAATTTGGGCCGTTTTGTTTGATGTACAACCACATTGCTCCGTCGGGGTGGGACACAAGAGCCTACCAATTACGCCCACAGGGGTCTGAATAACGAACTGAAATTATTTTCCTCGGGCTCGCCTTTTACTGGAAACCTCTACTAATTGCTTATCTACATATGTATGTTAAAACGTACAGAAAAATGTTCCTACATTCTTAATTAATTTCTGTACATTTCGGTCCGAGTTAGTTATCTACGAGGCTGTTTACTGAAATTGATATCGTCGTTTCGTTTATTTATAATTTAGTTTGGTTTTCCGCGTTCATGAATCCTATTATTGTTCTGTCCATTACAACCGGCTTTTGAATAGCTTTTCACCACACTGACCAGTATAATATTCGTTTGCAATGTCTATATATGTAAATGTAGGTATGTACTTTAAATCCTATTTTCTGTACTAACGAATTGGATAAATATAACGAAAATTTCGTGAAACCGATATCAAACCTTGGGGAAACCAAACATTCTAAACAACAAAAAGTTTCCCACCCAATCTACAAGTCTAAACTAAAAACAAAAATGGCGGCATCCAATATCACTGGCAACCTAGATTTATCCGAGCAATTTAAAAGTTAAACGAAAAACATCACACACAGAAAGGTATTTCATTGTATCGTAAATCAAAATGTAATTTCGATGCGTCCCAAATTTTTAGTCAGGAATGACGAGGCAATCTGTTTGAAAACCGATTTGTAATCGAGTGGGAATCTGCCGGATTAAAGAGTCGTTTATCAAAGCTATAAACGATACCTAAATATAATGGAATTAAGTATGAACTCTGCTTGTATGTTATGCGTTTAAGATTATTTAATAGACTTTGAAAAAATTTGCTAGCGGCTACGTTTTTTTGGGACATTAAGGCTGCATGTCAAAATGTTAACCTAGTAACTATTTTCTCCTACATCTATACAAGCTCTAAAGGTTACGTCCATCTAGGCCTTGTGCACAATCCTAATTCCCAAATAGGATAGGGCTACCATTGTATTTCGGGAATAATACCCAAAATGTGGAGCTTGATTTCCAAACACGACACTGCACTCTGCCTTAAGAGTCGTAAACATCAAAACCAATCCTGTTATCCTAAAATTACTCTCCATCCGCCGAAACAAACTTAGTTCCCTTTAATAGGTTGTTGTGAATGTGTAAATAAGGCAAGTTGTACACGAACATCTGAATACCTATGTCGAAGTTTGAAAGCTCCCGGAATAAGTTGGCGACTAACTTTTATTGTGATTTTATACGGAAGAATCAGAGGCTATAGAAAATCCTGTTTAACTCCAAATACGCTGAAACGAAAGAGTATTTTGTTGTACGAAAACTTCTGTTGTTTGACTCTTATTTGTTGTATCTGTATTTACTTATGTACTCATTAAGCGGCCGGCTTTTTGTTAAGATTGACAGAAAAAAACTGTTCGGATTTTTTTATAACCATCTCAGATCCAGCTCAAAAAACGATTACAAAAGAAAAACAATTACTCAATATTTTATTTCAGTGCAGTACTTACAAAACATTCTTTTTAAGCAAAACGTTTTCGCTAGGGATAAACGAATACAAAACAAGTTCACATTAAATATTAATCGTGTATCTACTTAAAAGATAAAACGTAGCTATCCCTTTCTGAAGAAAATATGAAAATAGGAGCTTTCCCTCGACCGCGTAATGTTGTTTTATTCAGCCTTTCCACTGAACCTTTCGAATCATACGTAATGGAAAGAAAACATTACATTGTGTATAAACTTTTAGGAGACGCTGGAGTGTGAAAATATTTATGCTCAATATACGAAGTCGTTAAATTTTGGGAACGTGTCGATACATTTTAGATCAACTGAAGACTACCTGCACTCATAATACAAATTATATGTCGAAACATTTTTATATATGTCGACGCACTTACTGAATATTTATAGTCCCCACTTTCCCCTTGAAGGGAGCTTCCCATAGTTATCACAAGTTATACAGGTATAGATAAAGTTGTCTGCGGGGTTGAGACGCGAAAATTAGAGTAAGAAGTGGGTCAAAGTCGAGCCGGGGTCGACGTCCCGCGGCGGCGACGAGCGTCTAATAATTATGTAACGACGACACCGAGCCACAATATTCTGTGGTCTACATCACTCACAATTAGGTTCAAACTTTCTCGCCACGTGGCTCCGAAGTCTTGATAAATTCTCTGTCATTACTGTCTGCGAGTTCCCTCGGAAAATATACACTTGGAATGGAAGAATGAACTTTATGAATTATATTCTGCTTAACAAAAGCCAGAGGCTTTCGAATAATGATCAGTTAAAGGTAATTGTATATAACATATGTATGTAACATAACTTACTGTCTGCACGCCAACCAGGCTTCACACTTGATGTATATCAAACTGAGTTTGTAGACCTCTTTTTGTATCTCTTCCACCATCCGGGCAAAAACTGTAAAAAAAAAACTGTAAGTACAAAATCATTGAATTTAATTTTTTGTGTAACGGCAACAGAAATACATCATCTTTGAAAGTGTATTTAACAGACGCACAGCCGGATAGACAGAAGCATTAGTTATAGAGTTACGTTTTTGATCCTAAGGGTTCGGAACTCTAAAAACCTGACCATGTAATCGACGTCACGCTGGACCGTGATCAATTACATTTAAATGATCAAACATAGCTGAGTTGACACAACGCGGGATTTCATCAAGTTAATTAAATTTAGCTAGGGCGCATTACACCCTACCGGATCACTTTCCGTGTGTACACAGTATTCCGTTGCACATCATCTGAATAATTGATGTGCGAATGTAGGTACGATCCACACCGTACCTATTCAGGGCTATTAAATCAATGGCCACTTCTGCACGCCAGCGGATTCCATTTATATTTTCGGGCGTTCGCAATAAAATCAATACTGTGAACTTTCCAAGAGTACAGTGACCTAGTCATGCGCTCCATCTGAATAAGGCCACACGTTGCATGAAGTATTTGTGACGTAAAATAATGTACAGCCGTGTCACGTTCAACATCGCCCAATTAGTGCCGGTAAGCGTTTGTACGTCGTCGACACCGTTTAAGCTCATCTCATTTGAATATCGCAGGTACATGGGTAAATAAGTCTCCCGTCACGAATGTAATTACTCTAAACAAGTCTCTGTCTTACAAGGTTTCGTTGAAAGTACCTTGCGCATCTGCATAAATTGAAAGGGAAGTGAAACGTCCTAAGCTAACAACTAAGGGATTAGATGTGTGGAGGTAGACACACTGACCATCGCAGTCCGAGCGTCGACCTTATTATTTGGAAACTTTACGAGTTGTTCCCTGCAAACTCAGCTAATTAAATGTTTGAGTTTGGTTGTTAGCGAAGTCAACAGGTTTGATTTTATGTTCATTTTATGTACCTGTAAAGGGTGAGTTTCCAAGTTTATTTTATGCTTTCATTATTACTTTAAAAGAAAATGCTGTGTATTCTCTTTAAACACACATAACGTCACCACAATAGAACATTGTATAGATCGTGAAATAATTCTGAACAGACAACACGGCTAAAGCCTACCACTTGAAAAGCGATAAAAATCCATTTTGAATGCGCATATTTTCCTGCAAGCCGACGTCCCGCGCGGGCCCGAGACAAAGGCCTGCGAAATTACAGTCTTGCTTTTAAATGCGAGAATGAATCGCAATGTCTCATCCCCTCAAAGCTTTACGAGCTCGTTGTGAAAAACTACGCTGTGTCTGCTACTCCTGAATATACAGGCTTTTGTAACCGTATCCATTTAAATACCAAATAATTACCTTACCTATGAGTGTTTCGCAACCAGATATTAATTAAAATATATTACATAGATGACAAACAACTCACACTGTTGTAGTTAGTGTAAAACAATAAGTACGTACCATTTTAAATCACGCTTCTCAGTTGCAAAACTTTAGCAATAAATCTCGGAAGAGAACAACGCGACTCAGTCGAGCACGGAATAGTTCCACTATCCCGGGAGTGAAATTAAAACTAATCGTAACTGAATCCGGGCGACGCAACACTCGGCAAGTAGCGCTGCGTGATCGGAATGCTCTCTACATCCCCTCAAACATAACCAGCAGACCGAATGAAAGATACGAAACACGTTTAAAAAGTCCATTAGTTGCAAACCCACACGAGCTCTCTCACGGACCGACCACTGCAAGAATTTAAAAATGCAGCTCGCTTTGAATGTCGGCATCTTTTCATTTGTAGGATGTGTTGCCGCAAGACAAAACCTCGGGGAATTACACTCTTGTTCCTCAAATACGAGCACGGAGTGCAATATCTTTCCCTTTGAAAACCAGGGAAACTCATAAACATACGGGTTGAATGTTGCGATTGCGTTCTTCTTTTTGCGTTCTATATGAGAGCAAAAATTGCAACTGTTTTAATTATTCAGAAAATAACAGCAAAGGAACTCGACGCTGTTGTATAACAAGCCTTTTTTAGTTTAATTAAAGCTGTTATTAAATGTATCCGAGAATTTTTATTGAATACGACGAGCGACACCGCAGTTTATCATCAATTTCTCCGCTCCATAAGGATTTCCTTTCCCCGGGCTTGTTGTATCGTGTCGTATAACTAATGATACCGCTGGCCAACCTAAGTCCTGAAAAGAAACGTCGCCGTACCGTTTTCATCTCTCATTTGTTCCGTGACCGCGGAGACGCAAGCAATGGAGACAAAGTAGAACGAAATTGCGGGGACGTCGCTAATGCCACGGGCGGGTCGGGGCTGCCCCTCCATTGTGCTTTATGTCGCACAAACAAGATGTTTGATGAATCCACATTACGACCAGCGAATCGAATTAGGCCGGTAATTTATCGTATTGTGGAACCGACCGCATTGAAAAAGCTGCCGACTCAGACGAAGCTTATTACTTCGCCAGTCAGCAGTAATTGAAATTTATTCCACATAAAAACTAAATTACTCGCAATAAATAAATTGCTATTCTATATTTTCGAGCAAACGAAAGCGCAGATCGAGCAGATAGTCGTTAATTCCAAATTTTCACTTTACACAAACTTTGTTCAGAGAAATAAAGTTAAATGATATTTTAGGCGCCAAAATGCTTACCGAAGCTGGCCCGAGATGATGATACAGCGATACTTAAGTAAAGTTTTTATCTTGACGTTTACTTACCGGAATATTCAGGGTCCTCTCGTGGAGTTGAGGTGTCGGCGACTGGAGAGGAACTGCGAATAATAAAATTCAAGTTATGATAAATATCGTACAGACTTTGACATTCAAAATTAATATCGATGGATATTTAAAATATATTAGGTATTTTCATCAAGTATTCAAATAGGGCTACCCAATCTACTTATAACAAACTCAACCTTATTTCCAGCTCCGATGTTCGCCTACACTTAGGAAGATTTGGTTCTACGAAACATAATCAATTAACTTTTAAGGATTCCTCGATATTTAATTACAATAAACTCTAAAATGTTAAACAACAAGTTTTAATGTTGTGCTTCGAAATTTATTTCACAGGAATGCCTTTAAATGACATCGAAAATTGTAAGCATCATAATTATATTTGAAAAGTTTTAAGACACATACCTCATTGGTCTTTCCGTGTGGCAACTAGCGAGATGTATTTTCTTTCCTTCCGTCACCCACATGTTCGGCTCGGTGTCTACAGCGAGATCTGCACAAAAGCATTTGTTATTACCTCTTTATGTACCCATTTTCGTACCCTACCTATACGATCAAATTGAACTTGCAAAATGAAGTCAGGTATCTGCCAAATGGGCTTGCGTGCGTAGTGAGGAATTGTGCAAAAAGGTTTAACTCGCCTTCTTTTTGCTTTCCATTCTACCCGGGCTTGATGCGAGCTACGTGTTACGATTTCTACAGTACAATTCCCGTTTTCTTTATTTTTAAATATACTGATGAGCTTTCTTTTGAAATGCATTTTGTTTTAATAAAAAAGAAAAATATCATTTAGAAGGTAGGAAAACAAGATAAGAAAAAGGTTTTATTTTTAAATAGAAAAAAAAACTTTCGAAATAAAAATTGTGAGTGAAAAAATAACATTTGAAAAGAGAATAAATACGACTCTGACATTCGATTTTCAATCCTATTGAGAACGTTGACATAAATGGTGTATCCCTTTCACAACCGTCTTCACATCTGGCAGGCCAGACGGCTATAAGAGTCTATAATGTGGCGCACAACTTTGACCTATTATTCCGAGTACTTCTACTCTCAATATTCTTTGCACCTTCGTCACAATTGACAGCAGCTGTCATTGGGCCACAGAATATCTGTGACACAAATTCTCCGTGAATTTTTGGCATTTGATTGGCGTTTAATGTTAATATTAAGTATTTCTATTTCAAATTAGTAGTTAAGATCATTACACCTCCTCAACCCAGCTATCTGGGCAACACGATACCACATTGACAGGCTATTGTCTGAGTTTCAGACTTTCGAGTTTCTGTCTATCCGTCACAACTGTTAAAGATATGTAAATAGCAGCCGAAACGCACAATTAAACGTATCTTCTGAATCAAAGAGAAACTCGTCATAACATAGGTCATCCATCCATGGACCGGACTTATCAAATGAAGCTTAACCTGTGATCTACTTGTGCAGTCGTACCTTAGCCACTATAGAGCTACAGGAAATAATTTTTAATAAATAGTGTTACATAAAATAACAACAAAGGTTATTACAGAGAGAATAATATGTGCTCACGTAGATAACAACAGCCTCTCATATTTGTGGCTAGTGGCCATTAGATCTATTAATCTGATAACTAAGTCCATTATCGCGCGTTGCCGTGCTACCCCGCAGTAAGATTTGTGAATCTATTTTGTATGAACAGTGTACGGAAAAATGAACTCTAAGACCTTTTCATCAAGGTTTTTTTATGAAGACACGGCTTTGGGTCCTGTTGCTATGACAATACATTCGTTACCGGTTCCGAAGCTCAAAACTCAGTAAATGAGTACAATAGGATATTGAAAGATTTCGTTATTGATCCTTAGGGGTCGTCCAAATAGGCCATTCTTCATGTTAAAGTTGAGTCCACGAGAGAGTCAGGAATGAGGTAACTACGTTAGTGTTATGTTACAGAAGTGTAAATACAATTATTTCGATACAACTTTATTATACAACGCAAACATATTTTTTTAGGAGTAGTGCGTTTCTAGCTATGTACTTCTACTATCTCTGGTCTTTATACTTGGAAACTTCAAAAATACCACCAGGCATGTACTAATTATTACTTAAATTAATCAAAAAATTAATTAAAACTTAATATTATAAAAATGAAATTTATGAAAGTAGCTGGTCTGGCTCTAAGGAAGCTTTACATTAATAACTCAAGTTTCCAAGTAGGATAATCTCATGAACTTGTTGAACAAACACCTACCAAAAACTATAACCAAATCTCACTCTATAATCAGAACTCAATCCCATTCACATCAAATTTCAAAACAATATCATAAGGATCAATTTAACGAATTTCACGCTGATCTCCCATCACGAATCGAACGTTAAAGTAACTGTACCAACATTTATCTCCGATGATGTAGAAGAGATTACGAGCGGGGATCGCGACAAAGGTACGTTAATTGACCCCCGGCCTTGACTGCGCTGGAGGTAATCGATTTGCCGCTGCACTGGAATCGACTCACGGTTTAAAGCTTATCTCATCTATCCTCTTATGTAAGCGGAAAATATACTTCACTCATTTTTAGAACGAAATAATGCAAAAGACGAGTAACAGATAATTTGCCATACAGATTTTCAAGTTATGACATGACGCAGTCTCTGTATAGGACTTTGTGTAAATGTTTACTTTTCACTGTATTTTGAAAATGGGAAAGTGTATCATGTTTATTTCCTTTAATAAAAATCACTCTGTTTTCAATGTCACAGCAGTCGTCTAATTATTTTCATTTCATTTTAAGAAATTAGGAAGGCAGAAGACATTTGAGAATATGAGAAAGTTGATGTATTGAAGGGTAAATATGACCAAAATTATACGGTCACGTGACAAAATTATGATATAAAAAAAATTTAATATTCTTTTTTATATATTTTTTAGCCAAACTGCTTGCACAAAAAGGGAATAAGGATTTAACTTCAAGACGGTCCTACACCTAAGTGACCGAGACTTCACGACGCCTAAAGTGGATATAACTTATAGTAATCAGTAAGAAAAACATTTTCATTTACACTTTAAGAGTATAAAACGGTATTTTCAAAGATAAATATAAGATTCTTTGTAAGCCGGATGTTTCACACGCCCACGTTATAAGTCCCAGTTATATGGCGAGACTGCTGCCGGCGAGAGGAAATAAGATCCTTCGTCGAATATTCACATTGCCACATATGTCTCATAGGATGTTCCGACCACGATTGGAAGGATTTTTCTATAGACTTTAATATAGCTTTGCATTTTTTCCTGTATATGAAACGTTTAGTTGCTAAACTGAAAAATAAATTGAAATATTTCGGTCTTTAAGAGCTTAATCTAAAATGATTTGGGTAATCGCCGTTTAAAAATAACTTCTCAAAATATAAAACTAAATAATCTTCAGCATTTTCAGCTACTCTAGGGCATTAAGCGCTCTTATTAAAATTAATTACCTAACCTTTTTCATCGTTATACGTAAAGGATAATCTCCACAAGCGGATTTCGTTTCACTCAACCATTTCAATTGCAATTAAATTTGGGGCAAATTGAATCGAAGCGGATCGGGAGCGGCAACCAAGTGTTCGACAAATAGTCTGTTCCAATTTATTTTCCATCGCACATAATGAGATACGTTTTCCCACGAATACGGTTCAAATAAAACGCTCTTTAATTTTCATGTTGTGACGTAATACAGCGATCGCTGAGGACACTTCACTATAAACCTCCCTCGCAGAAACGAATTCACAATTTGCGCGGGAAATTACGTTTTACGGGTTTTATTTTGCCGCCATTTTCTCGCGCCACTGTCAAGTCAACTGTCAATCTCGAATTATGGCGCCTTTTAAGGTAACGCATATCTCTGACGCAGTAAATGTGACTGCATGACTAAAACTTCAAATATGCGTCTATATTTTATTAATTTATGAAGCCATTGGATATTAATCTTCCAATAATATTTTTGTTTAAACCTTGAGACGTGGTTTTGACAAACATCCGAGTCATAATAACACGATATCCGGACTTAAAACAAGCATTCCTGAAACGCACAAAGCGCTGTATATACGGGGATAGAACCCGCGACATTTGGCGCAAGTGGGTGTGGATTGGTGTACTACTCATTTAAGTTCATTTTTATTTTAAACTAGTCTCGCTTTGTAATATTATATTTATTATTGTATACATATATTGCCCCTTAAAAAAACTATCCGAAAAAGGATAACAGCGTTGCGTTGATAGCAGCGCATATTTTCTTTCTTTCTTTTTCTTTTTCTTTAAAAAGAAACGACTCCCGCAGTAAGGAATTTAATCCGGGCGTTTACAAACATACAACTCCATGTGAACACAAAGACACCCAGACTCAGAACATGCATTTGTGGAACACACAAATGCTTGTCCTACGCGGGGATCAAACCCGCGACACGACGCGCACAGTGGGTTTGGCGTGGTGACCGCAACCACTCGGCTATCCGTGCAGTCAATTTTTAATCACATATGTATTTTATCGATATATACTTACGTTCCTGTAGATGCTCTTGGGAATGAAAGGTCATCCTAACGAGCCAGCATCTGCAAGAAAAAATCAGTATGAATCTCCCGCCATCTTTCAACGAACAAGGACTATTTAAACAAGGAATAAATGGATAAGTTTTAATCACACAGACTCAAGACACGAATATAATTACAGGGTTTGATGAACTTGCGACAAAGATATTATGATTCTGAAATTTGAATTAATAACTATTATTGTAATAGAATATTCATTTGCTTACTTTAATATTCTCGGTCTACCAAACTGAATTGGATTAATAAGTCGTTATTAAAGCCAAATTAAAATTCGTTTGATGGATTCGTTTATCCAGTGTGTAATTGATTCGTATTCACGTCATTCTGTGGTCGTTTTGCGGATAATTAAAAACGTTTCTTTGCACGTAAAGGGATCAATGAAAGGTACTGGTAAAGGCTATCATTAAATAAATATTCAGCACAAATAAATTGCAAATAAAAGAGGTCAATACACAAAAGCACAATAAAAGATAGCGTTCGTCAATAACATGCAATACGTTTAATCTTTTATTTCTTTTGGATAACGGAACGAATATCATTAATTAATTTACTACTATACCGGTCTCAAGTTGTGCAGATATTAAAAAAATAATCTTAACGCTTTGTTTTCTTATAAATTTTGGGATAGTTGGGATAGATTTTATTTTATTCAACAATTTCGACTATACCTTTTCATTTTAAGGACAATATTATTAAATCTTGGCCTTAAATTATCTATCAAGCTACAAGTTAATCAGACATTCAGACATAGACTCCGCTCACCAGATAAATCAATCTGCTGTATGGCTGCTCTCACAAAACCCTCCAGTCCACATGACAATAAAACTCTAGAGTACATTCACACCTAAGTCAACAATCTCACCTGCTATCCTATTACAAATCCACCTACTCAAACTACGTCATTAAAGGTGAATGTATCAAGAAACTGAGAAAGCTTCCTTCGGAACACAATACGGTGTCACCTCGGCACTATGAGGGTACTTTGACATGCTCTCACAAGGTGCTTGAATCTCGCGCACTAAGTTACTGTTCGTCATAAAAAGACATTGTTGTTACAAGTAGGTACTTTCGAAATTCTTGTCACCTGCTCTCCAATATGCTGCATGGAACATTGACCAGTGTTTTTGTCTTGTGGGGTTCATTTTTTGCGGAAGTTTGGGTGCCCCGACTTGTATTATGTGCAGAGAAGCCATCTTTATCCATTTAGGATTTATTTTTGAAATTATGAATAATGCCGCATCAGAAAAGCATCTAGCGCATTTTAAGAAGCCTTTCAGGTACGACACACAACACAATACTATCTCCATACCTACTGCCGAAGTTTGTAGTAAATCAGGAAGGTTAAACCTTTTTTATAAGAAGCACCGAATGTGTTGCCATGTGGAGCCGACTCTCGCAAACAAAAATTATAACCTTGATATCAAGGCATTATTGAAACCCAGAAGATTCTATATTCCCATAACCTATACACTAATTGTTACTACATTTCTGGCAGTATGTGAACCTGATTTTGTTTTTTTGATACATACTGACTGTACTTATCTTAAGTGCTTTTAACTGTAAGTTCAAAATTCAAGACTTAAGGTTTCATAAATTGTAAAATTGGCAACAGTAAACGCAAGGTTTATGATACAACCATAAAGAAACTGTCTTAAAAGTTGCAATAAACTTAAACTTTAATGTTTTAGTTTTTAGCACTTAACCAAACCAATACAATAATTTACTAACACAATTTCCTTGCTATTTCTGCTAGGAAAGTATTCACTTTATTTACTATACTATAACATTTATTTCTAGGCAGAAATACGAGTGGTGATGTAACGTTAATGGCTAAAGGCGCTGAGTAAGTAATTAACATTAATTATTACTAAGATGCCAATATGATTACTCATCGTACACATGTTTTTGCCATTTGTACATAAAAATTAATGATTTGTTTCTTGGCACTGGCATTATTTTCTGTCCATACGTATTTACGTTGCCAATAGTTCCAATAATTTATTTGCTGCAGACGGTTTCATAGCTTTTTCTGTGAGAATAAAATATAATTTATCGTATGTATTTTCGTTTTACGATATATGAAAGTTGAGTATTAGCACAACTTCCTGGCGCATTATTCTGGACATCTATAGATTAGTCTTCTATTTATAGTTATGATCCTTTTCAGCTGAATCGGGAAAGACTGGTAATCGAATTGACTTCAAATCTGACAGGATTCAGTTAACTAGCTTGGAAGAAAGCTCAAATACGAGTCGAGCAAATTTGGTATTGTCAATATTTCTGCATAATCAACATTTCATGTAACGAGAAAACTGATAAATCAGATTAGACTATTTATTTTCTTATAACCAGTACCATAAAGTAAACAAAAGAAATATACGTAACTGGTATTTCTCTCCGCATATATTTAAAGCCCGCACATTATTGTATGAGCGTGTCACACATATCGACAGTTTTGATTGATGACTCACTGCGAGAGAATGCCTGAATATCTAATGGCAGCGACACAGCAATTTATCACAGCCTGATTATTCCCGATTTCAATTCGCTGGTTATTGTTTGCCCTGTAATTGATATTTTCGAGTGTTTGTGCACTACCGGTGGCGAGGTAGACCGTAGAATCGTTTTAGATATTCGATATCTTGCATTTACGTTGATCAATGGTGGTTTTGGTGAGGAAAGCGTTTGTCTGTGAAATACGGTAACGTTGAACGACGGACCTTTGAGAGACTATATCCGAGTCAGCTTTGAAGGATTTCCGGGTCAAATTCAATGCGTTTTTATTTTGACAGAACAATCTTTTATTTTACTTATTTTCTTGTTTTATGTATAGTTATTTTTTATGTTTATTTATATATTCATATTAAGAAAGGAAGAAGAATATAATAAATCATAAATGGTAGGCGAAGCGCCATGCGTAGTCGGAATCCTATCATCAGTTTGCATACTATCTACAAACAATTCTTGAGCTGAAAAATCTTGATACCATTTTTTTATGGAGACATGACATTTTACCCATTTCGCTCATCCCGCATGCACACAATGTCTGATGATTGATGAAACTCTTAGAGTAGAATGGACCAGTGGACAATGTGGACACTGCAATACGAACAAACGCCATTGTGAAGTCGTCCGGCAGTTGTAATATTTACTACGTCATGACGAAGCAATAAGGTCGAATTTTGCTTGATCTCATTTGTAGTCTCTTAATGATATTAGTCCTACTAATTAATTAACACCTCTGTGCTAGCCATATAAAATAGAATGTTCACAAAAAAATACCATCTTTGAATAGAGTGTAATAAAACTAAAGCTTTTCCAACTGAATCAACTTGAACGAATAAATTAAAAACAATAAAAGTAGAAAGAAAAGCTCCGGACTAGTTTTTCTTAGCCCACTCGACCGAATTGCTTTAAAATTCCTGCTAAAGATACCTTTTAAACGTGTATAAGGTTTAAAAACATAAATCAGTTTTATAGGCAATTATTTCACGAGGTACCCACGGGTATTCATGTTCCAATTCCAATAATTCTCCTTTTAACTCTGGTTGAATCACTGTTCTCTTAATTCTATTCATTTTCCACTTTCTATATGCCTACTGATTATGAAAGGTTGTTAGGTATGGTGAATTTAATATGTATGTAAGATAGTGATAAGGATGACATAAGTAGGTTTCAGAATATTTCTGTATGGAAAAATCGACCTTATGGTTATGAAACGCGCGTTTGATTTTGAACCTTATTGTGATATACCACTTTGTTGCGACCTGCAATAATAATTGATGACAATACAAAGCTATTTCATTTAAAAACGATGAAAACCAATGTGTGCGTTGCTTTTTTTCAATTGGATTAATAAAAATATTGGACTGGTATGCTATTCTTTTTTGAGTAATCAAAACTATTGATTAAAATGTCGGATAACGTCAAAAGCCAATACAATTTGTAGTTTTGTGAAATTCTATCTGAAACTTTTACGTAACTATTTGTATAAATGAATAAAACTTATGACCATTCAGCAACATCCAGTTATTTTGCATTATTTTATCTTTATCGACTATTGTAATTGTCTAAGAAAAAAATGCATTAGTTTTTTAACCATCTCAAATTGGCACAAATATTTACAGACTACGCAAATATTTGCCTATTGGATGAAAGCCTCGGCACGTGTCACACTGGCGGTTACCATGGCAACTATTCACTTTAGCCTATCATACTTTTTGCTATCACTATCTCAGTTCAAAGCCTTTGACGTCTTATTTCCTGGTAGATATCCCTTTGTTTGATAAAGTTCAACCCGACGGTAATCTGTAACTTTGCTAGAAACTCGCCCACGCTCAAAGCGACAAGTCACCGTTGTGGGAGCGAGACGGTGCTCTACAAAAAGCGTTACCTCTCGCTTCCACAGCGAGCAAAGTTTTACTTTAGTCAATCATAGTACAGGGCCAGAAATAAGTTTAACAGGATACTTTATTAATATTATCTTTCTATTGTTCTCGAATGACTGACCCTTTTTTGATACTTGATAACTTCCATTTGATTATAAATATGAAACTGCGAAGATAAGGAAATTGATTGATTACCGAAAAAGGGAGGAAAATAATTTATAGCTTCGTTTCGTAAAACTTCAATTTCATTCATCATCTCACTTGTATCATAGGGAAAAAGTTTGTGAGTTTTAATGTATGTTTGTTTGTGCCTTGATAGATTTTAAAGATAAAAACAAAGAAAATACGAAAATAATTTTCAAATTATAATTAATACGGCAAATTTAAATTGCCTCATCGAAGATACGATAGAATTATCGGAACGTCGAGAATCCTTTACAATTTATGATTTATACGTAGCTTAGGATTTTAATTGATTTTCGTTGTACGTAAGATTTATTTTACTTCGGAAAAATGTATCGCGCTGGGTATTGTATAGGCAAAGGGAGATGATAGATGGATCTCAGAATAATGCCTAACTTCTTCCAATTTATCACGGACCGACACCGCATATAAATATTTATGTGCCCCGTAAATAAGATTTTTACGTATACAAATACTTAGATATTCTTCGTGTAAAAAGAGGTATTATTTGGAAAATATGCCAGCATTTTGGCTATTTCTTTTCATATTTGGGTATGAGTCAATTTGAAATATATATCATGTACTTTAATTAAAATGGCTGAAAAAGGTGTAACACTATTTTTTTTATTATCAGTTCCACGTGCTAATTAATAATTATATATTTTTTTTTCATTATTCTAAAATATTTCATTTTCATATTTGAAAAAAAAACTCACACCTACTCTTGGCTATAGGAACGTCTAACGATAGGTACTCAAAGAGTGTTTTAGCTTCAACTCTTATGGGGCGTTGGTTTTCCGTGGCATAAGAGCTGAGGGTGTTCACAAGCATCTGAAAGCTTGCATTATTTCACTACTACTGATAAATAGAAAAACAGGTCAGAAAATAAAAATTGCATAATTATGTAGTTACTTTTTTATTCATTCCTATTTTAAATGTGGTTTGGTCTTTAACTGGCCAGCACTATACATATGTGTATCAGCATCATTCGAATTTCAAGAAGAACAGCATTGTACCTGTAACCGTTGACTGTTGAGCAGTTCTTTTTTTTAATTGAGACCGCCATTCAGGGCTTAATATTATAACATAGATGGCCCGAAGGCCGACTGTATCGATCGTAACTTAACCTGTGATCGATTACCTCGTACCATCGTAGGTAATCCGCTACGCCGCTACGAGCAATACGCTACGAGTTCCTTAGGTTAGGTCATACCTAACCAAAAATATATTATTTACATCAGAAAGTTGTAATAAAATACAGTGAGTATATAATAAAACAGGCTGCTCGCTGCGCCTAAGTATCAAATCTCCCCACATTCGTTTCCCTCGCTTACCTCGGAGCCTGCTCTGAATTACAAACAGCTGCATTCACACATATTCATCAGCCATACCTTATGAGAAAGGTACGGATACATACACATAGGAGAAAACTAATAAGGCATATGGTAAGACTTGCTCAGTGTAATCCGTATTAAATGCTCCTTACTCGTATTTCATCAGGTTTTTGGAAGGTGTTTAAAATTAGTTCGCAATTGCTCGCCGTCTATAGTAAGTTTGGCGAGTTAAAAAGTAAGAAGTTCCGTATAAGTACCTTAATGTATAAAAAGTATCAATTTTGCCTGCGTATATGCCTTTTATGGTTGTATTGAAATATGTAATATGTTATTTTGAAAGTTTACGCTTATTAAACATGAAAATATAAGCCTCATTGGTTGTGCCATTCAACTGCCAAAGCTCAACTTACAGATAGGTATAAAAGTCCCAGTATATTTCATTTAACATCAGCAGTTTATTTTTTGTCTTGTTGTGTTCATCACTCTTTCGTACTTTAAGGGGCGAACCTATCGACTGGTACATAGTGAGCTGACACTTTGGATTATCACATAGGCTACTTTATATCTACAGGTAACACCGAAACATGTAAACTAGTACAATATTAGTATTTATATTTAGTTAAAGTACATTTACTACAAAGTGTTTAACTATTATGGCCACATGTTCGAGTAACATTATAAACCTATGCATCTGCCAAACCCTTTCGTTCACCAGCGTGATCGTTTGCATGCGTTTGGAAATAAGCCATGCACCTTATTTAACAATTGCCGCCATTATTGTGCGGTTGCGGTCTCGCTTTGTAAATATTTACGCCAATATAATTTTCGGTTTGTATGTTAACTATGTTTTTAGAACATTTTTAGCTTTCAATTATTGTAGGTAATGTTTTTCTACATACAATTGTAGGTGCAATAGTTTTAGCAAGTAATATTCATTCGATGAACATAAAAATGTTTTTTAAAATGCGCCTAAGGCCTTACATTAACACATTTTTATACATTTCTCTAACAAATACCATTCTTTGCCACAACTCTTAATTATTTCATTTTGAATGAGTCAGAAAATACTCACAATGAATAACCAACTGTTAACACAAAACATTTGAACATTACAAACAAAAAGCACAAAGGAGGTTCTATGAGCTCCATAAAAAAGCATGTAAACCTCTATAAATCTGACGTACAAGCGTACAGGCACTCCGACAGGTACTTAAAGTGGTACTATGGTACTAACGTTGCATTAACCGAACTCTTTTACAAATGGAAACTTTCGCGTCGCTGCCCACCCCCGGTCCCTTACCTACGGAGTAATGGGATGAATGTAAACTATGCCTACCCATCTACGTACATATAAAAATATACTAAGAAATGTAAGCTTTTGTTTTTAATCTGTTAGAGAACTGTTTTTATACAACAATCTAAATGGCGACCTCCGTGGTCGAGTGGCGTACACACCGGTTTCAAGGTGTCGCTAACTCTGAGGTCCCGGGTTCGATCCCCGGTCGGGTCAATGTATGTCAATTTCGAAAAATTTCAACAACTTTGTCTAAGTAGTATAGTAAAAAGTACGAAAATCGCATGGAATTACTTGCCTTGAGCAAAAAATCTGTATTTATGTAGAACTGACTAATAAAAAAAATTGAAATAATACGAAAATAGTAAAAATACAAGTCTATATACATCCCAATGTTAGGCACTGGCCAGTTGTGTGTGTGAGTAAAATTAAGGAATATACCTATTTCCGATTTTCATCTAAAACAAAGCGGCTATATCGGTAGAAGGAGGTCCATTAATCTTTTAAAGCCAAGTACCGAATTCTGCTTGCGTGCAAAACGTGTAAGCTAACGCGTTCACCGAGCCCCACACAGTTTGCATACTCTGATGAACCACGGTAGCCGCTAAACCAACGCCAGGTAATAACTAACGTTTAGTTAATGTGTATGAATATTCTGCTCTAAACCTCGATTACATGACGGTTGAAAGTACAGGTTTATTCGAAGAGGTGAATAATTTTGGCTTAATTGAAGTTTTCACCTGAGATAACCAACACCTATTAGAATACCACAGGCGACAGGCTGTTGACCGGCAGTTAACACGTCATAAAGATAGCAATTCCGTGTAATCTTATTAATTCTATTTTACATCCAATATATTATTGTACTACAAACAACCTCAAACAAAAAGGACCTACACATTGTGTGGTTTATTAAAAGGCCTATTAGAAATGTAAACAAGTGAAACATGCAAACACTAATTATACAAAGTTGTATTAAAGTCATATAAAGATCAAAGAACTAAGATCAAAGTTATGTTGAGCTTCTAATAAAAGCCTTTGATACATACCTACATTCCAATACAAATTAAAAAAGAGAACTATACTTGTATGTAGGACCGCAAATAAGTCAAGAGTATCTCATACAAGGGAATGATTAAAGAAATTCTGTGTTTAGATTAAAAGAGGAATTCAATAGCAAGACTGGAGATCAACCCAGGCTTAAAGGCATTTGTGGAACAAAGACACCGCAATACATTGTGTATATCGTTGTCTCGCTTTGACATGGGTAGAAGTCTTGAAATGAAATAAATTTATTTATTCTGTAAGGTGGGTATATCATTCCTCTTGTTATCATCTCACTTGAGTCGTGGACGTCTGATAGGAAACTATCTGCCTTCCCGGAGAGAAACGTCGATACAAACTTTATTTTTTTTATGAAAACGACTTACGCATTAAGTAATTTCATCCTTGTGTCGCGGGTGCTTTCACAAACATTCAAGTCACATGCACGTAGGCCATCCAAACTCAGGACAAGCATTCTTGGCTCACACAAATGCTGCGCGGGGATCGAACCCGTGACATTTTGCGCTCAATGGGTTTCGCGTGGTTATCCCAGCCATTCCGCAGTCCAACAAACTCAGAGGAACCAATCTCTTTTAAAGTCCAGACAAAAAAAAATAGTGTATACGTGAATAACCCAATGTAAAGTATTTCTTGGACTGGCTTTTTGAGGAAACTATCAGATCGATCTGATCTACTGACCATAGGCCTCATATATTTACAAGTTTTCTTACTTTACAAGGTGATAGTCTGACTCTAAAGCTTCGTAAAATAATGATTATTATCATCCAGTCCAGCCAACATCAAACAATGCCCACTTTTATCCTCTTTCTCGATGTTAAATATTTAATTAATGCGACGGGTATCAAAGAATACCTGGTATTCGTTAGGTACGAATACACCTTAAGGTTAATCCAAGCTTAAGTATTACAAACAGCCTAATTGATATTTAGAACGGACTTTATTTTTTGCCGGCTTTGAGATCGTTGGAGATGAATTCTTAGTGTGGCTTTACATAAGCTTGCTTAATTACCTCCTAGCTGGAAAAATAAATAAATACTTTTTTCTATAATACGTCCTAATAAATATAGTTATATACTTTTATTTTAATAATGGTAATACTTTTATTTGCATCTTGTTCATTGTTCATTTATCTTTAGATAGATAACCAAATTTATAATAATATACTAAGTACTGGTGTAGTAAAAGCTTTTTTCCAAATAATGAGGATAAAATGCAGCCTTGACCACAGTGTCCTGCATCCAACATTCAAAATTAAAAAAGAATTCGACACCATTTTTACAAACCATTTTTGACCACCACTGTATGTAAACCTCACACAAGCCGCAATTTGTACGAATATGATTGCCCTGTGTTTGTAGCCATATATATTATTCATATTCAAACAGCATTATAACAAAAAAGTCGAATTGCACAGAAGTACAATTAAAGTCTTCAACGGTGACAATTGAAAGGACCAGCCGATCACTTTTCTTAACTAAATTTTAAATATCCGTTACTCGCAGCGAATGATCTTCTTGTATACTTATATGATATTAACTATTACAAATGTTTACTCTCATGTTGCCACAGCAGTAAGCAGAAGTTTCATTTCCTCTTGCCTTCTGATTTTCTGGCCACTCCACACCAATTCCAGCTTTTCTAGTCACGTGACATTTTAACAATCATTAGGTCTCATATTTGTCATTTTAATATATTTGAGCATTTACATTAACTTGACTTTTCTAGTCACTTGGCTATAGAAACAGTACGAGTATAATAATTACGTTACATGAAACTAAAGTATAGATAAGGTAACAGTATATAGTTGCCGTAATTCTCATAAAGTATTGTGACGAACATTAACAAAAAAAACCAGAATTAACCCTTCTTCAAACACGAACTCCGATTAGTTTAGGTAGGTATCCGTTCCGGTAAATAATATTTTAAATATATTTTTACCCGTTTACATAAGCTGGCAAACTTATTTACCCGAGTAAATAGGTTCTGTGTAAATCTAAGGATTCTCATAAATCCCTCGAATCTCATTGCTATGCGGAATACAGATTGGGCGCGAAGCCCACTAAGTATATTTTATTCCATCCACCAGCAAATCGATTTAAAAAAATAGGTTTTTGATACCTTGTCAAAGTAAAGTATGAAAGGGAAATCTCAAACATGCTTTGCTGAAATGAGGAATGAAAGACTTAGCCAGGTTTTTCAATGCGGTACATTTCTATACGTGTTCAAAGATACGAGCGTGAGTCCAGGGTTTTTAAGCCTTTTCTTTCTCATTTTTAGACTAGACTTTTTAGATTTATCGTGATTTGCGGTCAACTTTATCATATGCATGCTTGGATTGGAAGAGATAGTATCGCATACGAACTGTTTGATTTATGCAGGGTTCGACCATTCACGACCTTTTGGGCAAAATTCCAGACGCAAAGCGGCTGTGCCGATAGGTTTCTTTTATCACTACGTTAAATAAAGTGGTAAGAAAGAAACATTTAAAATATTTCAGTCAGTATAATTTTCAGATAGCAACTTCATTTGCTAGTGGTTTTACACATTACTATGGTAAATTATAATTCGACTCGAAAGTCCTAGTAACAAAGGAGCTGATTTAATATTGTCACTATACCGAATAAGAGTAACAATACTTAGAAGACTTACTAAAATAATATACTATTTTGATTGTAAGCTGAAACATTTAAATCTAGCGAACTACCAAACGTCCCTGGAAATAACTAGTTAAGCACAAACGATTCGAAGAATGTCATGGAACATCGCCATCTTTTGCTGGACTCAAGAACTAAATGTAATTTAAAGTTGCAAGAGTAATTTAATTATTCTATCTATGAAAATACGTATTCTATTTACAATATGTATCTTGATGGAGTTCATGTTAAATACCAATCTCAGATTAACCGCTTTAAAGCTAAAGAAATAGTCAAATAATGAGAAAAAAAAACATTTTTTTTACTGCTACTACCCAGCTAAGAAGTTGTTTAAACCAAGGCTTTAAATAGCCTATCGATTTGCCAAATAAAACAGAACACTAAATTTTAACGCCAATAGTCATTTACACTAAGAAAAAAAAACTTTAACACTCAATCCAGCCAGTCACATCCCTTACTCTCACTTTTGCCTTATTAATACACAGTATCGTTGACTAATACAACATTCATATGTGTGTCACCGTAAAATAAATGAAGCTTCCATAAAAAAACTGCACGCACACATACGCACACCTTCATATAATTTTATCTCCATGACATAATCCCAACAAATACTCTCCTCATTTAATTCTATATTTAAAATGATAACATGACATAATGACATTAGTATCGCAGGTCCGTATCGTCCGATCGAGCGCGCAGAGATAAGCCCGACGCGTGCCGGACACATGTGTCTTTCCGGAATATAAATGTGCTTTGCTTTGAATCATTACACTGCATTTTATCATAGAGTACTTTGTTGTGTTTATTCCAAGTAATTATTTACGAAAATCTGTTTCTTTTATAGAAATGTGATTGGCATTGTTAAATGGTCTTGGAGATTGTAATTAAGCGTTTTTATGATATGAAAATTTCTTTTTAGACCTAGTCTATATTTGTACCTACCCATGCAATCATAAGCAGAAAATAAATAAAATAAAAAAATTACTGCGATGTAATAAACAAAACCTACGCAGTTCAATATAAACATTGACATGCAAATGTGCAATCAAATCATACTACAAACTACAAATAAAAACAAAAACGCATCGAAATTAAAAACATCATAAAAGCAGTGCAGAAACAATACTTTTGCATCTCCGTAATAGCAGCTGTCTATGAAGTTCTCGCAAAACCATTAAGTAGTGACAAAAACAGAACATCGCAGAGCATTTATCTTCCACGGGGAGTTATAAAGGGCATAAATAAAGCAAAACCTATAAGGCTTTAAAGCAACAATGAAAAATACGAACCGTTTTAGTCTGTGTGGAGGTGGGGTCCCCGTGGAGGCAGCGCAGGAACAATGGGGGCCCAGCGCGACCGCCGCTGCACAGAAAAAAAAGAAACACATGAACAACCGCTCCAATTATTGACGTGGGCTAGAGATGGCAGCGCCGCGTATGCCAAACTTTCACGTGTTGTGTATTGTTCAGTTGCCCCGCCGGCAGCGAAACTCTTTTACAATTGTTGCTGAATAATAAATGGTGTTTGCAAACAATATTACTGTTAACTAACTCTAGTATTTTTATGTCCGGTGAGCTTTTGTTTCTGACCGCAAAGTTGGAGTACCTCATGCTTCTGTAGTATCGTTACATTTCCGCCGTCTTTTCGATAGGAGAAAATGCACTAATTGATAATGAAAACTAATTAAAGGAAATTATTATTATTGTTTAGTTACGGGACTCAGATCCGTCATTTGTATACAGTCGAGAGTTCGTTATTTGAAATATCGCTTGGCTAAGGAGATTGTTTTCAAGGCTTTGATCCTAAGATTTCCATACTACCAAATGAGATCGTAATTATCTAGTAAATGTTTGTGCGATAACTAACCCCTAATTATTCCCGTGGGAAATATAAGTTACACGTAACTATAACTCGTTTAACTGTGTTAATGCTAAGGTTATAATTTCTTGAATAGGTACAACTTTCAGTTGAAATTGTAAATTATTCCGTCGATTTTATGATGTACTGAATTTATTTATAAAGTTTGCCTGTTCTTTTTCGCAATGGCATATATATACTTAAACAAAAACCTTCCTAACTGTACTAAGATATATTATTATCATCGGCCTTGACGAGTACTTTAATCCTCAAAAAATATCTCAAAGTAAAAAGTTTGTTTCAAAAAGTTTTCAGTCATTAACTTTAAACTGACAACGAAAATAAGAAACTATCCTATAAAATTCACCTCTTAACAATAATATGAAAGTAATTTAGTAAAATTAATATAATTAATGGTTGTCTGCATGATTCCATTTCTGGAAGCGGCCAGCGATGGTGCCAACTAGTAAGGGATCAACAACCTGCACGCATTAGCCGTGGGAGCCACGCCAACAACAAGTGTTGCTAATGGAATAGTATTTATATCATAAACTTAATACGTGGTAATATGTATTTTAGATAATGATACTAATTATCCTTATTATTTATTTAGTACTTAAATTGATATCGGATTTTTAATGTCTGATGACATATTTATTTTGGCAAAAAAGGTGCGACTCGGACTAAGTGCCCGTCGAAACTTTAGATATCATATTTACAAAAAAAATGTTAACCCGCTAAATTGTGTGGTAGCAGTCGTTGCTAGACTTTTGTTTTAATTATATATTCTTGTTGCAGCAATATACATAATGCATGAAAATGTGAATGAGCTCGCCTGGTGACAGACTGACGCTTGACGGACTGACGTCAAATTTTTGGGAGCAGAACCGTAATAAGGTAATTATCACAAGAAGCTCAATTAGATACTCCACTTGAAAAAATATGATTATTCCGCTTGATATATTTAAAAAAATATATCGAACTAGCTGTTGCCCGCGACTTCGTCCGCGTGGTTAGAAGATATAAGTTATAATTTATACCTGCCTTCTATCTATCTTGTAGGATTCAGTCAGCGTTTGCAATGTGGGCGCAAAAAACGTGTTTTTTTACGAATAATCATTAGAAACCTCAAAAATTGTAGCCTATGTGTTATTCTGATGTATAAGCTATATTGTGGTAAAGTTTCATTCAAATCCATTCAGTAGTTTTTACGTGAAAGAGTAACAAACATCCATACCTACAAACTTTCGCCTTTATAATAGTAGTAGGATATACCTACCTACTCTATTCGTTGTTTCACAGAATATGACCGTATAATATAACTATACAAATAGAGGTATATATTTCCGTGCTCAGAGGGTTCCTAATATGACCGAGGTATGTTTGTCCACTTTCCTAGTATTAAGCTCTCAAAATATACAGCACTTACCTACAAACACACGCGCACCTAGCCGACCAAACAGAGGACGGTCACCACTTACTGACTTGAAAGCTTTCTCTAATACAGACTTATTTAATTTTTCCGATTTCATCTGAAATAATTATAATTAACAGTTTAAAACATACATCTAAAAACATACGTTTTTAAATGTCACTCCATTGCAACTTTATCAAAATCGGTCCAGCCTTTTTTATAATTGTAAATTTCATTGTCATCAGATTTGAAGCTACTCTGAAAATTTCAGCCAGCCAAACACTTCCTGATAAGCTATATCGGAAAGTGTCTCAAAATTGACTTACAAAAATCCAACCGAAAAGAAAAACAAACAAACAAGAATAGAGAGTGTATAAAGACGTGGGAAAAATGTTAGTTGTAAAATTAAAGCAGTACTTGAGGGCTAACTAGAATCTTTTAAAGGTGTGGGAAAGAGACATCAGTCTATGCCATGTGTTGCGCTATCACTCTTCCACAACTGCAATTGTGCTACGTTTAATTGAAGAGGTAGGCATTTTGCACTAAATAAGTATAAAATATTTTTATGATTGTAAACCAAACAGATTTTTATTAAACGTTCCTAGGTGATTCTAAAAATAATACAGTATGAAGGCAAGAGTATGTTTCATGAAGAATTAGCATTTTTTGCATTGCCATTAAATGGGAAAATACCAGCCTCCTAGGGTTCCGGCCTTTTGGGGGTTTTCAGCCTTTATTTTAAATATTAGTTATACTATTCTTAAAAGTTTTACGAGTAATTACAATATGATATGTATGCGGACCGTGCGTCACGTTGCATCCTTCTAAGATGCTATCGCAATGGTACGAGTCCGTCGTTGTCAAGAAGAATAAAACAACTGTTCATCATTTTTTGTTTCTCCTAACACCGTTAAGGAACAAAAATCAGACGAGTTTATTATAACTTTCGTAACATTCCAAAAAATCGTTTGAGTGATTTCTAGATAAAAGAAGTGTCTGTTTCAAATTCTTTTAACAGTAAATTGTGTTTATCAGTCAGCTATTTTTTTAATTTCCTTTGTTTATAGTTTACGGTATTCACCATTCAATATAAAAAAATATACTGACTTATTAAATATCTTTATTATTTTAAGACGCATTAAACGCTAAAAAGTGAATGTTTTAAATTAACATAAAGGAAGCCAATGATGAAGACCATATACCGGACAGGACTCGAACCCGCCACTCCTGGTTGCACGTGCCAGGCGCTTTTATCAACTAAGCTACCGAGACTACTAGACACGTGTCACAACACGTATTATGGCGGATGTGAGAGACAAAGTATAATAGTAGCAAATGTAAGTGGAACGTAATTGAGGACTCCGGTTGGAACCTAAATTCATTCTAAGACAATTGTAAATTCACCGCTCTAAAGTAATTATTCTAGTGCGTCAATACTGTTTCGTAGAATATACCTAATATTAGATTAAGTAGGTATTTTGAAACAAATATAAATGTTCCAAAAAGATTTTATTTAAATCGTTTACTGCATTTTACTACGATATGACGATTAAATACATATTGATAATAATTACACACAATTCAACCACAGTTTAAACTACTACTAATTCCGCATTCAAAGCTATGAAATTATGTTTTCCACTCCTAAAATGAATACACACACTTTGCAGTATGAAAGCACATAACTAAATTAATTGCTTCAAAATATTCACCAAGTTAGATACACGTTCCCACAAGCTGGAGCTTCTTAGAATCATAAGCTTTAATTTCTAAAATAAATACTTATTTATATTTATACTTCACTATTTACTTAAGGAATAGACGATTTCGTCTATTTCTAGGTGTTTATTATGTTATAACTAACTGCCCATCCTAACATACAGAGTTCAAATCTACTCGCGCAACGATTTTAAAGTATGGTAAACCTGAAGTTTGTCAAGTAGCTACGGAAAGCAGCTCTCTTGGTCTTTAGTTTCAAGACTGAATCCCGATCAAACCGCGGCGTTCCAAAAACGTGTTTTGACGTCACAAGAACCATATGGACAGTGACTGCTGGACGAAGGTCACCACGGGAGCAAGCGGATGGAATCGTGGAAGAATTTGGAAGAGACCTTTCCCTAGCACTGTGGACAGTCTAGCCTAAATAAAAAAAAACAAAAGTTTGCAGTAATAGGCACAGGATGTTATTAAAATTCATCACCGGATGCAGCTTTTACATGGAGCCACTGTTGATCTGACCTCCTCAATCCTGTAACCTGGGAAACATGGGACCTACATCTAGAATGGATGTCAGATTTTTTGGCTAAACTGACCAACCGTAAAATCTGTCAGAGATATACAACTGTCTTTTTATCCTTGTTTTCATGTGGTTATTGTAAAATCTGTCGCCCTGTCACCCTTGAATTCTAAAATGTGCTGGTTTCCTCATGATATCAGTAGAGACCCTAAATTTAACATGCCTTTAAAAATGATACAATCATAAATATTATTTACACAGCTATGCAACGTTGCGAATAAAAAAAAAGCTAATGAAAAAAAACCAAGAAACCAGTGGTTACAACTCGCTACCGTGATATTCAATTAGAGAAAATAATAAAAGTAAGAAAATAATATTACCGCGGTACACTTTAGACTAGGGTTTCTCGTTCGCTGAAACCAATCATATTTATATAATTAATTATTTTCTGTACTATTGCCATTTCTTCCCTAGGTTGCAATAGCGTATTGATTTGAGTCTTAAGCCAGTAACTTTGCCGTAAATGTTTTAATGTTAAGAATGCTTTCATGTGATGAAATGATTTTTCTTTTTTGTCTATTGCTTATGCATTTTCAAGAACGTTATGATCATCATTGGCCTAGCCTTTTCCCAACTATGTTGGGGTCGGCTACCAGTCTAACCGGTTTCAGATAAGTACCAGTGTTTTACAAGGAGCGACTGCCTATCTGACCTCCTCAACCCAGTTACCTGGGCGACACGATATCCCTTGGTTAGACTGGCTGTCAGACTTTTCAAGCTTCTGACTACCTGTAACGACTGTCAAAGATGTAAGAATAACAGCCGGTACCCACAATTTAACGTGCCTTTCAAGAACGTTATGATACTATTTTACAATATAAAGTAACCGCGGAGGACCAGTGTTTGAGCGATCCCGCCCTGATGCCCTGTGTCAGGATATGTTCAGCATGTGACAACAATGTTTGTGAAATCCCCCTTGATTAAATAATGAAAGATATTTTTTTTAAGGTATGAATATTATGTATTTCATTAGGACTCCACAATTTAAATTATGTGAGAAGTTCATGAACATAAGGAAGTGTTCCTTAGATATTTTTAAGTATTTAAATGGGTATAAAAGAAAAATTATTTATTACATGCTATTTTTTTCAAGAAATGAACTAAAATAAACTGAAACTTCGCTACCGTAACTATAAAAACCAAAACAGATACAATCCTAAAATCTATGCAATATAATCAGATTTACTTGATATAATAAAAAGGATTTCTCACAACCAGACTTAGTATCCAATTGTAGGATACAGAAATCTTGTTAGACTCTTATTCAGAGAGAAATCTCCCGTAATAATACGGGGATGGAAACTCACGAATCGATTTCCGTCGGAAATGCAAAGTCTCGGCGAGATATTGCACAGAATTACTACCATAAAATATTAAGTCTTTGTGATACAATATTGTGCGACGACTTTGTATCGTGTATGTGACAAGAACTGTACTGATAAAGAGTATAATGTTAAGAATGAAACTGCTTAAAAACTTATTCATAATGTTTTTTTTTGTCGCAGTTTATTGTAAAATTTAAACCATGACATCAACCCACTGTTGCTGCTGTGGGCTCCTTGCCTGTGAGTATATTTGTATATTTATTTTGAAGATACAGAAGGTCTCTTACTGTAATGAAAACGAGATTCAGCACTTATGTTAATTAACCTAGAGGTCTTTGAAGGAAATAGTGAAGAAGTGGTTATAATAGTCAAGTATTTATCAATTGATGCTAGCACCTTTTTCGAATTAAATCTATACTATACTGCTGGGCGCGACAGACGTCCTTTTTTGGTGAAAGATATCCATCCAAAGCTCCGCCGAACCGTATACAAGAAAAACATTCAAAACAGTAGTTTAGTGGCAGTTCTATGATATACACACGTAAAGTACAATAATATAGATTTCAGAGAATATACAACGAAATCTCCTACATATAGACATTGACGGTGTCCTCATAAAAAAACCTGTCTGCAACATTTCTATGTCCAATACATTTCATTCACCTTCACACATTCCCGAGTTTTGTTTTGATTGAGAGATGACAGACAATGTCTCAATCTTACCGATGGATATGACGTCATGTCGAGACGACCAGAAAATGTCAATGGTTCATCAAAACAGGGAAAATAGAGGATCAGGTAGACGTTTTCTATCATATTGGATTTATTTGGTATAACAAAGAGAGAGAGAAAAGAGATTGATTAAAACTAGAAAAATGATAGTGTATGTGATAATACATTAAAAAAAAAAAATAATATAGAAAAAAATTGCATGCTATTTTAAAGAGACCTTTCGTGGCAGTAAGAAATAAAAGCTCTTTTAATAAATTAGATCTTATTTGAGTGCAAATAAAACCATACAAAAATATAGGTCTATAATCCACTTCCTATCCCTTAATACAAGCACAAGTTAACACATTACACACAAACATAATCTCAGCAAGTTAAAATGAAACATTTTGATATCTGATTCCGTAATGTTGTATCCAAAACAATAAAAAGCCTATCTTAATCGAGCTTTGTCGCTTACACGATAAGAGGCTTTGTCGAAGGCTCTCATGTGATTCAATTACGCGTCGAAGCCTTCGGCAGCCTCCCTGTATTATACTTCTGGTCAAATACACGTTTATAAAGACGCTGAAATATTTTAAATTAAATGTCCACTAAAAACAGTTTTTGCTCTTTTCGTTCAGTAAGTTCTCTTCTTTGGTAGAAGAAATTAACTTTACAAATGTTTTTTCTTGTCGAGATATAATATTTATAACTTGTGAATATAATATTAAGACGAAAAGCGTAACTTGAAAATGAATAAACAATAATCATTATCACGTTCCAAAAACGAAAAATCATTTATAATTAGTTACTACATGAAACACAATATAATAACCTTCAAAAATCCGAATAACTCGTAATTATTTACCAATTTCATAGTTCAATGATCCGTAAACATATTTATAAAACAAATTGTATAATAAATAAGTACTCGTATATAATGTGTTTCGCATGAGTGAGGATAAGAGGCAAAAAAGCGAGCGGGATCCATTGGAAATCAAGAGGGGTGGGGTGGGGGTGTAGGTAAAGGGGGAGGGGGCCGGAAATACAGTCTGCCTGTTACATACCCACCACTAAACACATCTCATAGCAAAGAGGAACGATGCGTTTCATGAAATGTTGATTCTTCAATCCTTTATTGAAGCTTCTAGTTTGCAGATAACGATTAGAGTCGTTGAAATTTTAAGTGTGGAATTAAAGCATTTCATTTTGCGTTAGTAAGGTTTCTTTCATTTGACCTGACAATCAGTCTTGTGTAGCTCACAGATACATTATACAATCAAGACAAGTTGTACAATATATAGTCAGAACTACACTTAATGCCACTGTAGAGCTAGATGGTCTCAGGCTGTATGGTATAGGACAGAAAAGAGGATAAAAAGGGAGTTCTGCCCAACAGCGCCCAACAAACAACTCACTACTTCAACTAAAACAGGATAGAGTGAATCTCCTAAACGATATTAATCAGTAAATAACTCGCTACAAACATGAAGTCGAAACGTTGTTACCGCTTTTGTAGAACAGCACTTTGTTTAACCCAAGTTCGTTATAAAACCGTGATTAGTTTCGTTCAACGAACAAGTGAAAAATGCTTTTATCTTGCTTCATACATCCTGTATATTCTGTGAAGGTACATGTAGGTTGGTGCCGCCGGTAATTTTAATTTCCCGACTGCCCGTAAAAAGAACAGTTTTTATATTGCAAGCTAACATTGTATGAAAGTATATTTTACATTCTGTACTGAGTTTTTTTCAAAAGCAGTACGCATTACGTAGGTGTATTTGTTCATGTGAATAATATGAACGTGAAAAGTTAAAATGTTACTACTAGTTTATTTCATTGCTTGTGTATTTAAAAAGAAACTAGTTTAGATTGTTGATTGATTTATTTGGAAAAACGCTATCAGATAAAAATTGTGAGTGAATAAAAAATTCATTCAAGCAATAATTAAGATAGAATAATGGGTTGTAGCATAACCCCGACTATTCAAGTATTCGATTTGTTTAAGCCAATAAAGCATTCAGGAAAAACCGTTACCTTTTTCCCTTGCAAAAATACAATATCCCTCCATTATTTATAACCTTTGTTCGTAAATATGAAAACGGGGCAAACAATCCTGACTGATAGCAGTAAATCTTTGATTTAGAACCAATCGTAGTCCGCTAACTCAGTTATGTTTTTCCGTTGTTCACAATTTTGCGCTTGCCATTCCCGTTTGACATCCAAATCTGATAATATCCATCCATGATTTGAGTCCTCGTGCCAAATACGAGCACGTTTGGGAACACAATCTTGCCTCGCAATATTCAAGTATCTCCGAGTCTCTGTCTGTCAATAGTTCAACCTGAAGTGGCTTGGAAAGAGATTCCAAAGATACACTTGTTCGCCAAATTTCACTTTGTATTTTAAAACTACGTTGGTGTTTCCAGTTTTCCTTGGTTTTGATTGTCTTTTGTTTAAGCAGATTCGAATTTATTATTACTTAGAGTGATTTTTAAACTTGCTAGAATAAGGGTTAGGAGTTACGTTGTTTATTTTCTTATTAACTCAAAATTACATATTTAAGATAAATAAAGAAAAAATAAGAAGCTATCGTATGTCTTCTTCAGAATCAAAGATTTGCTGACTGCCATTCACTGTTGATAACGCCTGCTTTGGTAATCGTCAAATAAACAACACTATAGTACCGCAATTGCCCACATTAATTTACTTATCAACTAAAGTTCTATAAAACATTAACTTATTTCCCATTAACTCTCGCCATTCCCCGTTTCTGAAATAATTTGCCCGTTTTCCGTTCGCTTTTGATAGCTGAACGGCGTCATTTGTAGCAAATACTCATTGAACTCAGTCGACACCATTATGTTGGAAAAAAGGGGTACTTGTGAGCATTCCGCAGTAGGTGATTTCTGAAACAATGGGTCGCCGGCGTGCCCCCGTACCACGTCCTCTTAAGTGGCGCATTTTTGTCGCTCTGATGTCAACCCGGTGCACGTTTGCACACTCACGGAATATTGAAATTGTTTCTCCTAGCTTTTCATGTCGCTATAACCCCACGTACATTTTCCGTAATCGAAGTGCCAATGTATATAAAACCAGTCGTGTACCTAATCCGATTTTTATCACCGTAAACATTTTAGGTAGAGGAAAATGGAAGTATAATTTTGTTTGTCGCCTGGTACTTCATTTTCTGAATAAATTGATTATTTTTTTTAGAGTTCCTTGTGTTAAAATCTTTTTAATTATTTGTATCGTAGTTTTTATTATCGTTGTAATGGTTGTAACCTCTCACGCCTTACAAAAGGCTGAAGAGCCCTTTGTAATGAAAACCCAAAGAAAATAGTTTTTATTTTCACTTATTGACGAAAACCCTCGTCAAGCTCACACTTGTCTGACATTTTGATAACTCTCGGGGTATTGAAAAAGTCGACCCTGATTATGAGTACATTGAAAGAAAACCCGAGATTCTTTACATTGTGTTTTCGTTTTAGATTGAAATCGCAGACTCTATGTCAGCGGGAAGCCTCTCGCTCAAGTGACGTAAAGGTTTGTGTACATTAATAATATAATTATTTCGTTCATTTTTCTTTGTGTATATTTATTCAAGTTTAGTTTACCTACAGACATAAACCGTAAACCAAGATTTTAAAGAAATGAGAACATAATTACCAGTACTATTATGTGAAAGTGACCTTATCTATCTGTTTGTGCATTTCGCATTCACGGCGGAACTTGGTTTGGAGCTCGGACTTCATAACGGATGTAAGCTCTTCAAATATGAAATAGCGAGGAAGTCAATATCCATCAAAACTCGGTTGCTTAAACTGTAGTGAAACTGAAAACTGTCTTAAAAAACGCTAGGTTCGTGTTTCACTTGAAAACACTTTGTTCTCGAACTAATATCGATAGTTCACTCGCTCAAGTATCCATCGTTATTCTTTTACGGTCAACTGAATTCTCAGCCTAGGTAGTTTCCTCAAAATAATAAAAGAGAACTAATAGATCAAATTGAAAGCGGAACCAGTTGACTCGTCCATAAAGCGTTTACGTAATATTCCAATTTTATATTCAGCAGGAGCTGCGACCGAGTGTTGCGACGGACGATTGGCGACAGAACCGCCTCAAACCGCATTTTTATGAAAGCCCCTAATGACACGTGAAATCCCAAATTGCTAAGACGGAATGGAGTTACCAAACAGACCCTAATCCGGCACACATCCTATGTACCTATAAGTAAGGATGAAATAACCTCAATTTCACCAACAAGATCCGCGGTAATGTGTTGCGAATGGTACGGCTTGATAAGGAAAAACGGGTAAATAAGGAATCGTGAGAGGCCACCGGTACCGGAAAGGGTCAGGCGGGGGGAGGCGCTCATCCGGCGGATACACCGCAACCGGCCGCCGGCCGCCGGACCGATGTATTCCACAGCCGGAGGGCAGATCGCCGAGACTTTTATAAAACATTGACGTTGTAGTGAAGCCAATAACTACGTTCTGGGGCACTCAAATGGACATGATTTGTTTACCATGAAAAGGTCAACATTGTTAGCTGTTTAGTATTTCACATATTGTGGCATTTCTGTTCACAGTCCGTGCAGAGTTTCTGGTAAAACTTGAACTTTGTGCCAACACAATACTTTTACGAACATTTTAAGCGAATCGAGAACGAAATGGCTCAATGTGAGCAAAATTGTATAAAAAATCTTTTCTTTAAACATTATCACAAAGGAGCTTATTTTTAAAAGCTTCAAAGCAAAAAAGATTCTCTTATCAAGACTGCAATTAGAATATTTTTTCTTTTTGATCCACAGACGTAAGAGTAATGAAATTTTGATATCAATTCGCAACCGACGAAATCCCAGGAGATAGTGCTTTCAAAACAACTTTGATTTCCTCCCGGCATAGTCAAAGGAGCTTACGGAGAAAAAGCGACGAAAGAAAGAAAGAAATAAAAAATGCACAGAAACACGGAGGTCGGAGTTTTTCCTGTCACCGGGCACAAACAATGCCTCCATTGTAGGGCTGCGGCCCGGCCGCGCCCCGCGCGCCCGCAGCGCCCGCCGCGGTACCGCCGAGGAAACGAGCATCTTTTGTTTCCAACCCCGCGTCCCGCACGGAAACGAGAGCTTTGAACCCGCGGTCATCTGTTTACATCACGCCAACTTTAGAAAAAAAGACATCCGATTATTTGTTCTGCAGACTACGTAAGCACTGCAACGGAAATATACTCGATCGCGTTTTGCGAGGACTCGGGTTTACGCCGGCGTTTTCAACATAAAATATTTTATCGATGCAAAAAAGTAAGTACGTATTCTACGTTCAAGCGAAACGAAAGGGTTATTTTACTGGCTCTTTTCATAAACAAAAGTACGTTTCATCCATTTGGAAAACCTATTGCAATATTAATTTAAAATTGAAATTCGTATTGAATACTTGAAAACGTATCGACATGTCGTCAATCAATTAGTAGTGGCCTGCATTCGCCAGTTGCAAATATTAAACTGATTCGATGCTCAAAAAAGGTTGGAGCAATTTAAAAATTCGTTCAATTCAATTAATAAATAACACAGTAGGTAATGGCAGCACAGCATCGGCGCGTAACAATTTGGAATGAATAAAAAGGTTGGTCCCCGACAGGTAACGTACTTACAACTCACTCAGGGACGACGAATAATAAATTATATTTTTTCCTCGGCCCGCTCATTTAGATATGAAAAAATAACCGACCCTGGCGACCGTTTCGGAATGTCTTACTTATTCACATAGCTCTGAATTTCGCCGACTACCGGATAATTTAAATGTATTGTCGTATCTCATAATCCTCATAGAATTTTTGGAAAATATAATATTCAAACAAAAATGAGACACTTTATTGTTATTTTTATTACTTTCAACATTAACATATTGAGAAACTTAATGAGTCGTTAAAATTACTTTTTCCATTACGTGAAACCATATTAGCCTTTTTGATATACCTAATAAGTATATAGTATACAACTTCCTATGAGTGTTTCCCGCACTACACAAAATTAGTGGAACCGGAAAAAACCAATATAGTCTGCCTAAAGCTGAACAGACAAATTAACATGTCACAGAACGAAATTGTGTCAGGGACGTCAAGCCGCACGAGGCGGCAACACTAGTGTAAAATGCAATTCGCGTAATCGATTAAATTTGAATCATGACGGACGCATACAGCCAGCATCACTTTTAACATTGTACAATTTATTTTTTATTCGACCAGATCGTGCACAGAACTCGTTTCTGATCTTCTAAATTCAAATGGCGGGATTTTTTTTAAATAACAGAATTCGAATTAGTCCTATAAAAAGTTACCTTTGCATTTCTCAAAAGTAACGTAGCAATTTTTATTAAATATTTGGGATTTTATAATAAGCTTTAAGAGAAGTTTGTGAATTTGCTACCCTTGGCGATGAAATATAATTAAGATAAATCCAGTGCAAGCTAAGAAGTCCCATAGCATCACTAGCCGATAAAGAGTCATTTTCCTTGTCAGAATCATTTTCATATCGAAATATAGGTAAGTGTAGGAATATCTTGTGGTTTTGATTTATATAACTGTTCGACATTAAGAAACAATTGTCAACCTTTTTATTTTCTGTCGTTTATTAAGACGTGATTAAAAAATATATTTTCGTATTCAAATAAACTGCCAAAACTTGCGCTGTTGTTTCTATCAACTCATCAAAGCTAATAATGCGATGTTGGTTCTTCCGTTGACTTCAGGCCACACTTGTAAGGTGGAGTAAGTAAACAGGTGGATCAAATAGTTTCGTGAGGAAATGATGTGGTGTGCCGGCTCTGGCATGAACGACACGAATTTCCGCTTCAAGCCCGTTCTTTTATTGCACACCTAAATTGAATTTTCGCAGCGCCATACATATTCCGCTCACCAAGTGAATTTCATATTTCACTATATTTTGTTAAAGATATTATTAAAGTAATTTTTCAGGTGTACTTTTTGTCAATGGTACTTTTTGGTATTTTATTTACAATTTTAAATTTTAATGGAATAAAATCTTTTGATGGCGGTCAACTATTGAAATTTTTATTGATTATTTTTTGGATCGGGTAAAGTGGCATTCTCTCGTATCAGAGGCCAAGACACAATTTGGGTCGCTGAGCCAACAGAGTAAGTAAGTAAGTAAGTATTTTTTATTCTACGTCTTAACATTGGATAGGTTCTAGTAGAAATAGATACAAGAAGAGAAAAACTTTCATCGTACATTCGATTCCTAGTTTCCTTTAAAATCCCGCATCCCTCCACAAGGTACAAACTCTCTAACAGGATATTCCACCGTTTGAAATAATATACCCAGGAAATATATAAACGTAAGAAACACTACTTAAGAGCAGAACCCTGTTCCTTCGCAAGACTGACTGGAACGCGTAAAATATCGTTTACTTAACCAGGGTAGAATTACACTGGAAACGCTATATATTTCGGTAAAAATAAACTTCAAGAAAACATTATACGGTGTACTGTATATTTTGTCTTTGAACAATAGAAAAGCAATTGCGGAGATATATTTAACTCACAATAAATTCGTTTCCATAAAAATCTCACTTTATGTATGTTTATAGCTTCTTCACCTGTAAATAAAAAGACCAAATTGAGATAGCTAACACTACGGATAAAGTCTTCTTATCCGACTGTGTCAAAGAAGGGTCCACGCGGATAAAGTAGTGTCAAATCATAAATCATCTTCTAACTTTGTAATAATTTGCGCAATATTTTTCTAAATCAAAACATCCAATCAACAAGACTTCTTATATCAATATCTGCTGTTGCACTCACACCTTATTAAAAAAAATGACTAAATATGTTTTAACGGAATCGGAAGCCATAGTAATTATCATCTCCTAAAAACGGTAACGGAAAAGCGAGGAAACCGGCACACCTGAGAATTATTCAAGAACAAGTAAAGCAACGTCAGGCGCCTATGAATGGTAACACTGGTATGACCAGTGACCAAATAATGACCAGGTATTGCAGACAGCATCGCCTTTAAAAAAACCCGCTCCAACACTAAGGAATTATCCTTGTATCGCGGGGGATATCACAAATTACCAACCTATGTCTAAATTCTATTAAAAACCATATTTATCCTATAAAAAGCTAAATAGTACCCCAAGATTCAGTTGATTAATGACGCCTGCCTAGCACAGGGTTTTAGTGAATACGTATGAGGAACAACCCATCCCTGTCAACCCTTTTTATCCTTCACAAGGCATATTGGTATACAGGGTACAAAGTTACTTCGATAGCCTTTATTAGAAGGCAGTAAGGTTGACTGTGTAAAAAACGAAATTTTAATGTTAAATTATCGGTAAAGTACTCGTAAATAAGAGTTGCGTTGATTTTGTTGTAAAGGTGAGAGTTTGGAATGTGTGCAAGTTTTGACTTTTAAATTCTGAAACAGATTTTTTTTTTAAATTCATGAACCTATGGAGGTAACTGACCCTCAGGACCAATATACATACATACACGGTGATTTTCTAGTCGTCTTACAAAAGTAGGCCAGTTCATGTATCCGACGTAAAATACCCCTAGGCGCGATTATTATTTTTTTATCATCAACTAAGATAAGAAGTACGAAGAAAAATTAAACAAGAGAAATCTGAAATATAATCATATAAATATATCTCACCATTGTTACAAGACTCGGACCGCTCTCGCAACAGAGCTGTGTTTCTAAAAAACTACGAATTGCATCATAATATTGAATAAAAATTGCATTTTAAATTTATTCAAATCTCATAAATACATATTTTTTTATCATGAACGTGGCCGCTTTTGTAAGACGAATAACAAATCACGGTGTATAGGCTGCGACTATCCACGCTTGTAACTATAAATAAAAAACTCGTACATTTATTTAAGAAAAAAACATTTAATTCTACAAAGTATCTTTCTAACAAACAAATAGTTACTATTCCTTTTCTTTCCCTACAATAATAGTAGGTACTAATTAAAAAAAACGCCTAAACGAACACCGTTTTCCTGTTAATTTAAGGAAATATAAGGAAGTTGTGTCTATACAGCTGTTATGTTTCCATTAGGGAGCGAGGCGGCTCCGAGCTGCCCATCAACTGAAAACGGAGGTCTATTCTAACTCCGGTGTCATGTTAGCTTAAAGAGGTTAGTTACAAATGTAATAAGTATGAACTGATGGCCTAGCTAGACAATATAAGGTTTTCGAAAAAAAAGTATAAAGTTTCAAATTTAGAATGATATCGTGTTTTCGAATAGTTATTTAGTATTCAATTCGAAATTTGAGTGATTTGACAGCTTCCGCGGTTGGAAAAAAATTATATAACTTGACACACAGTATAAACTGGATAATCTTATTATATATTATAACATTCCCGTGTCACGATGTTAGTTACGCGTACCGTACTCCTCCGAAACGGCTTAACCGATTTTTACCAAATTTTATAATATGCGTATTTGGTAGGTCTGAGAATCGACTAACGTCTATTTTTCATACCCCTAAGTCCCCTGAACTAATTCATTTTTGGACGATTTTTTTTATTGTGGCCTTAAAAAATGCATACAACTAGAAAAAAATCATTAGGCAAAACAACGATTGCTGCGTCAGCTAGTAATAGATATAAACTGAATGATAAGTGTACAGATATAAGTGAAATCATAGTATGAAAACTTATTGCATTAGTCTTTCAAACAGCCAATGGTTATAGATAAAATCAATGTTGCAAAAAAGGAAACGAAAAGTTCTAATGGACTTATGAAACAATTTTCTATCTACGTAATCTAGAGATGTGGTGCCTCCATCGTCCGTTCATAGATTGTCAAGTAAAAATAAAATAAAACCGATGAAGTTAGATGTCTTGTTTACAGGAAAAAGGAGATTGTATTTTATTTCTCCGGTAATACTTAGTAATGGTCTTTTAAGAGGAGAAAATAGAATCTCGTATCAACGTACATATTTAATAGGAAAGAGGTAGTATTCTTGGACATTTCTCTCTGGACTTAATGGGTTTTTTCAGCTAGGTATTTACTGTTAGTTGTATACTCTATATTTATTTACTTTCATGAGTCTCTTTGTCTGTTATCAGATCTTGCTTAGTAATATTTGACGAGTACTTTGATCCATAGAAAGAAACTAGTCTAAAAGCTTTTTAAAAAGTATGTTTTGACTAGTAACGTTATTTGTCAGTATGACAAAAATCACAATGAAAATAATTTGAAAGAAAAGAAAATATATATTTATTTGTGCTAAAAAAGTGACGCATACACACAAAAACAAATAAATTAAAATAGAAAATAGAAGGGGGAAAATATGCGTCATATTAACACAAAACGGCCGATGCTCAGCATAATGCTGAGACCCTACACAAGTCAGAGCCCCAGCGCTGATTTTCAGCACCAGCCGAATTTCCTTACAGTAGGCGAGTGACGAGAAAATTACCTTTATAATGTGCACAATATGTTGATTAAGTTATTGACCGTGAAAAAGGTATTTAAACATATTAGTAACATCGGTTACAAGCAATTATTACCAAAAATAATATCATAAATTTTAATATTGGATAATGTCTAACACATCTTGTAGACGAAAAAAGTCGAACATATACGTTAAATTTGAAAATACGTAACATTGGAGTGTGTTAGCATAATATACCTAATAAGGTTCTGTACCTTTCAGGCCTTGAAACAAACAGCTGTAGGCCACATAAATACTTTTTACAGCCAAACCGCGAACAATATATTTTTTATTTTCTTTTTAGTGCCAGTCATATTTTTTCGTATTGCTTGCGAGAATATTGTTCTGGCATTATAATCGCTGAGTAGGTACTAAAGTGATGATACTTATAAGACATAATAATTTAAATAAAACTTGAGACATAATACCCTAGCTAAAGTGGTTTTGTAAGGTCAGTGATAAAGGTAGGTTATTAAATTGAATACCCTTTGTGGTACATCACAAAAGGTATACAATTTTAGGATACTATGTTAATAGGATACAAACACATACGCTAAGCTGTCTGTCACCAGGGTTTATCTTTGAAACCGAGTGTTTACCGAAGTGTAACCCGATTGAAAGAAAGCTGAAATTTTCTCGGAGAATGTATGTCTGTTCCCATTATTGCAACACATAAAATCAAATCTGAGCAACGAAAGCAAGTTTGGTAAGGTTGTTAGGTGACCATTTTGTTAGTTTTTCATTCTTCTATTCATCCGATAAACAGTGTCGCAAAATAGACTCGCACTTCACCATTTAATTTCTATGTTGATAAATTATAAATCACTAAGACCTATTTAAGCACCTTTGCCTTTCTTAAAACACAAAAGAAACAGATATTGCCAATTTCTATGGACCCAGATCTCTAGACAAGATATACTGACTTAAAAATCTTAGAAAGTAAGTATTTTTACAAAAAAGAGTAAGTAATATTCAACGTCCACAGTATCAGCAACGGAATCTTGATAACAGAATCACTTGCGAACGCTTTACGTGAACCCTAATTAGATTTGATTAACATCTCACGCCAGAGTTCATCCGAAGAGGTGCCAAGATACTTGACAAATTGAACCGTGGAACATAATCCCAGCTATTATGTAAGAAACTCGTTATAGCCACACATCGGACAGATAGCTGTGGAATATGAACAATATGAAAAGAGCATTTCGGGGAATGTGTGATGTGCGTGTGATGAGTTGATATTAGAAAAATAAAATAAAATCTTGTACCGACTGGTTTTTTCAAGAAAAGACTGATAGAGAGAGACTGAGAAAGCCGCGTAGTACCTAAAGCGTAGTCCGTGATGTGTTGTGGGTTCCACCACGTAAGAACATTATTGTTAGATAGTTAAATCGAATTAATTAAGAGTGACATTTCAAAACAGAGGTTTCAAATTTGAGGTACTGTTTCCTTTGCACCACGCGTCTGTCATCTTCAGAATATCGTATGGTTGATGAACAACCTGGAGACTAACTGTTAGCCATTTTACATTGAATTATCGAGAAATACCAGTAAAAAATCAAAAGAATTAATTAATCAAGACAATTGCAATGACTAGAGCTCAATAACCTTTCAATTAATTTAAGTATTTATCCAACAAAACTCGTAGCCAATAAAAAGACAATCTTTCCGCGATGAGAACGACAGAATTTCGCACATGATAAATGCGGACGTTAAACCTCTTTTAGTTGTTTGTCAAATGAAACATCCTCTAACTCATGTCGCCCTAGTACTTTCAGATGTCTCCTCCAGTAAAAACAAAGCTCCGTTATAAAACTTTTGATGTAGATAGATGGATTGTAAATGTGTTTTTAAGGGTTTTTTTGTTCAGAAACTTTCTCGATATGTTTCCCAAAGTTTTCTTAATAATTTTAACCAAGAGGGATTTAGACGAAGTTTTAGTAGTGTCCGTTGAAACTTTTTGATGTTGCAATCTAGAGTGACGCTGGCAAATTATAACAAAGCTTGGGTCCAAAGGGAGATAACTTAGTCCGCTTAAAACTAATGAAAAAATAACGGAATTCTTTATGATGTTTATATATTTAACGGAATAGTTCGGCAGCATTGTGTTTTGTTTATTATTAAATTAGTTGATCATTAGGTAAAGTCAAAACAACGGTAAAAATAATCTAATATTTTAAAAACGTACTCTTATTAATGAAGAACAAAAGTATTCGATCAGAAAATAAAACGACAAACTGTCCAAAATACTAATCTAATGAAAATTAAGATAACTTAATTCCCCAGTCTAAACAATCACAAGAATGTAGCTTTGTTATGAAAAGGGTAAAACAGAATGAAGTCCCTTCGGCGAGAGGGTAATAATGGGTCGCCCGAAGAAACAACACCCATTACATTTATTACTTATTCTTTATTATCTATTTTGTCATTAACTTTTGTCTTTTGATGTTATTGAAATAAATAATCACTTTCTTTGTGTAAAATGTAATTCAATTCGTTTTTAAAATTAAATCTTACTCTTTTAGGTGTGATGTGCATATAGACATGAACTTACAAAGTTTCAAATAGCTTGGTGGTTACAATCTTTCCTGGGTTTTTAACTGATAACTCAATAATAAAAATAATTGATAATAAAATAACCTCAATCTTTTTAAACGATTTTTTCTTCTTTTTTTGTCTGCAAACTTCAAAAGTATTTCCTATTTACACATTACCGTAACAAGCGTTTACCCAAAAAAAAATAGGTCAAAGCACGTTATTTTCGTGCCCGTCAATTTTCATTAAAATCTCGCTTATCCGACATCCAGGATAAAAAAAAATCGTCATGAAAACGTTCTCGTAGCTAAATTGTTCCCTTGTTCAGAAATATGAAACGGCGTTCAGTAGAGAGACAATTTGTCGGCAGTGATCGCTCGTGCTTACCCTACTCGACTTCGAAGCCTGGAAAGCCCTCAGTTCCAATTAATCGTTTAATTGCAATGTAACAGGACAAAACTACCTGTTAAACTGATACGCCAATTTACTTAGTATTGGATCCACGCACTTTGCCTGAGTGGTTCATCGTTTTTGAGCTCCGAAAAAGGATGTATCGTATCCCGAGGGCACTGTATAAGTGAGTAAGGGTTTCGGAAGGTGGGAAGCAATATCTTCTGTGTACTGTAATAAGAACACTACAGTAAGCAATCTGTCTGCCAGCACAATATTTATTGCGAATTCCCGGAGGACAACTTGTTATGAGTCGATGTCTGAGACTGGTAACGTTTGGCAAACTGATTTCAGGTAATTTCTTTATTTCAAACTGATACAATATATATTATACTCAATATATTAATAAAAATAAAACACATGAAGTAATTCCACATTAGAAATCCGAAAGAAAAATGTGTGGCCGAAAATCCCGAATTAAAAAAAGAAAAACGAGAAAGTTTGACAACACGTGATGTTTCACTACGGTCTGAATGGAACTCAAAACTCAAGCCCGTATCCTCTTTGTAAATAGACACTCATCATGAATTTCAGAGTTCTCATTTACTTGCCTACAACATAACTCGGGATCTCGGGGTACAAATGTGAAATTATACTAAAACAGCAGAAAATTAATTCTGGGCCACTTTAAATGTAACACGAACGTTTTCTAATTAAAATTTCGTCATTCAAACGCAATTTACACCTGGCGAGAAAAACCCGGTTTTTTACTAATTCCATTACCAAGTGGGGTTAGATTTAAAATAAACGCTAGTCTGGGTCCAGGCTTTGATTGAATTGTATAAAGCGTTCAAGCTTCCCTCATGGTGTTTATTCAGTATCGTTAGACTAACTAGGACCTCGACGAGACGGGACTTTTTATCGCCTCTGTTCGTCAAGAAGGCGAGGGTGAAGGTAGGTAACGGCATGTACCTTAGGTGTTTTTTTTTTAAAGAACTTTTGTGACGCAATAAATTACTTAAATTGGTATAGTCACGCATTTTTATGAGGTTCGACTATATAGTTTCAGATGCGGCGACAGTGTCGTTGCTTGCTGCTCGTAAGTTTCTGATACTTTGCGGCATTGACCTTTATCATAATACTCGTTAAGTCAAATTGCAATCGCCACCAATTTCTTGCGAATATTGGAATTCAAGTAAAAACAGAAATTGAAATTTATATTTGGTTGCAAATGCTATTTATTGTGTAATTACCAATGATATCATCTCTTTAAAAATTCAAATTATATTTTTGTAGAAAAACGAATCAAGTTCCAGTAAAAAGTACGAATTAATAATTTCAACCTAAGCCATAAAGGAAGTAGTTCTTAATTGGTCTTAATTTGTTTCCATAAAAAAGTCATCAAGTTTTTCTCAGTGGTTGTATGTTTTTATTGTTAAAACAATATTTTTTTTTCTCATTCTGCCTTTATCGAGACAAAGAACAACAAAATCATATACAACCTATTTTTTCATACTTTATTCAATATTGACACGCGTCTCATTATTTATTATTATGTAGGCAACATGAGGTAATCGCGAACGTGCCTTCGCATCGGTGCACGAAAATGTGGCTCTGTGCATTGTAGCCACTTGTAAGCTGGCATACACTGTAATATACACGTATTTCAAATATTAGGTCAGCGAAATATAGAGGTAAAGCCCAAAACAAGTGGTCTTCGTACAGGTTTTTGAACATACGAGAAGAATTCAGCATTATTTTTTGCTGAAATTAAGTTATAATGTTTGTTCATAATAACATTTTCTCTATAGGTACCTTAGCTTCCCAAGATTACCAAATAGACTAATCTATTTTGGAGATCAGTGTTAGCACTTCTAATAATGAATTGTGTTAATTACTTATTTAATAACGAGATGTTTCGTACAGAACCGAAGTCTTTAAATGAACTGTCGCCGCATCGGCTCATGATTAAGGACTATCCCGATAAATACGCGTGAGTAAACCGTAACTAAATAACTAATTATGAATGCGCATCAAGAAAGTTGTTATCATAAAGTAAATAGTGACACCGAGTGTATCAATTTAGCAAAATAAATCATCTCACAAGTACAATTATTGGATAGCGAACTTTGCAGCAAGAATTCAATTTGTACTAAAATGTTTTGCGGTAACAAGTTAAAGAAATATGACGCCGTCCAGTTGCTTACCGAGCAGTATGGTAGCTATAAGCAGTATCGGCTTCATCTTGGTATATCTGAAAACAGAAAACAATATTAGTTATTTAATACTTAAATAATCATCGAATACTTACAAATTACTCATTAACACAGAAGAATAACGTTTACGTGATACAATGGACAAATTTAAACTCTTAGTCAGTGCTAGGTAGCTTAGTTGGTAAAGTGATTGGGGCGCTTAGCCTGGACTTGCAGGTTTGGGTCCTGGCTGTTTTAAATCTTGCCATTGTGTTGTTTCAGTTTTAAATACATTGCCTGTCCTATGCCGTTACTGAACATTTAAATCATGCTACATTGCATTTATTTAAACAGAATTACTTCCGAATGAAGGAAATTAATCCTTGTGTCTTAAATGTTTGCAAAACACACTTTTACACAGAGAACTAACTTGCACACGACATCCAGACTAAGAAAAAGTATTCGTGGATCACCGAAATTCTTTTCCTTCGCGGGTATAGAACCCGTGACACGTTATACTGACTGGGTTTGTCTTGGTGGCCTATACCACTTTGCTATCCGTGCTGTTACAAAGTTTATTTTCATAAAAGCATAAACTAAATGGATATAGTCACTAACGGCAGTAAAACGCGTTTACCTGCACAAGTGCGCGTGTAAGAATGATAAATATGTGCAGTTAAAGCGTCGCACACGGTTTCTGTAACGTGGAAATACAACTAATTGCGTCTAAATGTCGACTAAAATTAGTTCAATGTTAAATTATATTGTTATTTTATTTAGTTTTTGTAACACGAAACACGAAGGAACTCGTTATGACATAGATGTTAATCCATCCACAAACCGACCGTATCAAATGTAGCTTAACTTTTGATCGATCGACTGGTCCCTACTAATATTATAAATGCGAAAGTAACTCTGTCTATCTGTCTGTCTGTTACGCTTTCACGTCTAAACTAGTGAACTGATTTTAATGAAATTTGGTACAGAGATAGAGTTGACCTGTTTACTGACCTGTTCCTTTTTTAATGCGTTAAACCCATGAACTACCTTTCCAATTTAAAAAAAAACATTCAATGTTAAGTAGCTCGTATATTGTGAAAGACTATATGTATACTATCACGCTATTATTATATGTAGTAGAGCAGTACTGAAATACATATGTGGCTAAAACGGAGAACAGATTTAAGCACACTAAAGCAATTAATAGAATCTTAAAAAATCTTTTATTATAATTATATTCATATCCACTGGAACAAAGTTGCACGCAACAGCTAGTATTAAAATAAGTTAACTGCCGCCAGCATACGTGGCAGTGTCACGTATATAATTGACAAATTATAAATTGTGTGTTTTCTTGATCAAAAAAGCCGTATTATCTTAGAAGACGCCGGTAAAATATCATCTGATTAATTGATTTATGCTCGTTTATAAAGTACATATAAACCTACCAACTTTGTTTTTTCATTAATAAACATTAATAGCGAGACACTAAATATAATCAAAAGATGACCTCACGTCAATCAAGCCTCGTTAAAAAGTACCTCTTATTCAAATCATCTTGACATAAACTTGACCTTATTAAAACAAGACAACTTTACAATACTACAGTAAAGATCAAGTTAATTTAGCCTTTAGGTGGTCAATGGGATTTTGATGTGATCTAAATTAGCTATTCGACCGACGTATTACCCTTCTTCCTATTTAATACAAATATTATAAACTGGAAAGTTTGTATGTATGGATGATTGTTCCTCTTTCACGCGAAAACCACTAAACACATTTAAAGGAAACTTGGTACACAGATAGTTTATTACCAGGATTAATACATAGGATAGTTTTTCCCAATTTATGTTCCCGTGACTGAACTATAAGATTATTAAGACATTTAATAACGACTCAAGAAATTTCCCTTCATATTTTAGAAATACTATTCCCACTTCCTCCGTGACTGTTGCAACTGTGGAAGAGAGAAAGCACTATGAATGGTATAACTTTGTCACTTTCCTATAACAGCAACAGAGATATTGTTACGCCCTCTGGCTTATCAAATAAATCGTGCTTCGAGTACTGAAAATAGATTTAGCGGAGATTCGTTTTACATTTAACAGAATTAAATTCGATATCTATGTTCAGATGTTTGAATATTCCAGATCAATTTGTTTGTTATTTATTATTCGATTACTATCTTAATTAATTTAGATTTTGTTTATTCGATACTTGTCAAAAAGATTAAATTACAGAGGCGTCGCTGAAAGCAATAAGAATGTGAAATCGTTAAAATTAGGCAGAGAATAAATGGAATTAATGTTGCTTTGTTTTTGCTGGGATTTTTTTTATAAGTAAGTAGTATCTATATTATTCAAATTCAAATCATTTGTTTTCCAATAAATATAGTGGAAATAACTTAATTGTTGTACTAGCACATCCTACCATGACAAAACAAATTAGAAAACTTCGTCAATCCTTTGCTCATTTTAAGTAATTTGACCCTTTTATCTTTACATCTTTCAAAGTTTGAGATAAAGTAGTTTTCTGTAAATTACTATTATAAGTTGCGTCTAAATACCCCATTAACTTAAGTTATTAAAGAAAGCCGAACAAATTATTATAGCTGTAGTATCTACTAAATCAAAGTTACCGAAACTTTATCTGCGAATAAATCAAAACGAGTTAAGTGAGATAGGAAAGAATTCGTAAATAGGTCGGCCGCAAATCCCGGTAGGCCGAAGCAATCATAATTAGAGCGAACTTACGAAAAACATCACTAAACTTCATATTACGGTCAAATATTTTTACCATCAAAGGAAATGAAATCGATTAATATTTGTAGGCAGGATGGAATATTAATAAGTCAATAAATACAGCCTATTAAAGTCCACTGCTGGGCATAGGATTCAGCTGAGTGGGGTTTGGCCTAGTCTCCATGATGCAGGCTAGTGGATAAATTGCCGTTATAACTTAGTTATTAAACAAAACACAGTTGCCCTTTCTTCTATATCTTTGCTTTCCTTAGTCTCAACAACACTCACGGGACGAGAGGAACAGGTTCTATTTGACAACAAAAGCCGACGGCAGTACGAAAAATAATCTTTATCATTCTTAGATACTATCTCCCGACAAATAATGAATGGTGGAAAAGTGAGGAAATATGTTTAGTAAGTAATAAATGCAATCTGAAATCGCTAACCCGCAAGGGTGCTAGCAAGATGAATGATCGGTCTTTCTGTATTCGAGATCTTGCTTAGGACATTTACTGGCCAGTATGCATTTACCAGAATGGTAAACTATGGGTCAAGAAAGGAGGTTTTAAGTGGTTTTACCACCACGTCTCAAAGCTATATTATCTAAGCTGGGACGCTACCACAAACACCATTACATTTCTTTAAAACGTTGAGGTAGGCCACAAACAGAGCGAAGATAATTATGATGAAACAGCAAGGTTATTTATGACGTAACATTTTTAGAAATTAATGAAGTGACTGGGGATGAAAATTTATGAAATCAATTGACCTTTACCGAAATCGAGATCGATTTTATCGGTTTCAGATAACCAGAATATATAATAATTTCTATATCAATCTTATACACAAATTGAAGTCGACAATATGAATATTATTCATTGTCAAAAATGTGATTTCGAATACTGAATATTCGATCATTATTCAGATAAAATTGGATATTTATCATAACATCTCCCGTTATACGTCATCAGTGTTGGAGTTTTCTTGACCGAGGGCCTAATTTTTATCTCTCTCTATCTTACAATATGATTATGGCAGTTTAAGAACGGAGACGGCGCATTTTGATCGTGGAGGACGTCTTGCATCCATACCTACATGTCTAACTTAAAAAATAAACACTTTGTTGATAGGTTCTATTCTCGCATGTTAACTACAGTATATTTTAGTTTTAATATAAAACCCGGCTCGATATTCTTGAAGAAATAATCGACATTAAGTAAAACTAATTTTGAATGCGCGGATAGCCGAGTGGTAGGGGTCACCATGAGAAAGAGGCGTCGTGTCGCTGGTTCGCGCCCTGCGTAGGACGAATTGTAATATTTGAAATTTAAAAAATTGTTTAAAATATGTAACATTTAAGGTATGTAGATAAACGTTATAACAAATATATAGGTAATATTTTATTAACCATTCCCTTAAACATAAATTAGCACAAAAGTATTTTTGACGCTACGGTAAAATGAAATAATTCTACAAAACCCTAACGCGTAATACTTTTTATCTTTCATAGATAGAAGGTAAAAAGTCTGGATAAAACACATTCGATTTTAAATTTTTTTCGTCCTTTAGTCTGTGTCTGTCGAGTCTGTAATGGACGTCGGTCAATCCAAGTACGTTTTTTCACATCTAAAAATAACGAAACCTACTAAAATTTTAATTTGTTCGGCGGCTTAGTCGACCTCTCTTATTCAAAAACTCTGAAATAATATTCGCTAAATTGCATTCTTTAGAAGATCTTTTAATATTAATAAACCGTCGGCGCTAAAGAATTTCAATCTCTTATTTAAAGAAAAACGGATCAAAGATTATCTCACAAAAGTTTTTGTGTAATGAGACCGCTTTATGATAAATATAAACAGCCATTTAAAAGTGTTTATTCTTAAACTTTGACGGTTAATAATATACTGAAACCTCCTTTTGAATAAACTTTCCTTATAACTTAGTTTACTCATTGTCTTAAACTGCTTGCGCGGAATCCTAGGAGGAGCAATCATCATCCTAGCCTTTCACAACTACGTTGAGGTTGGCTTCTAGTCTAAGCGGATGCTGCTAAATATGTGTTTTACTAAGAGCAACTGCATATCTGACCTCCTCAACGGTCAACACGATTACCCCTTAAGACCGTTTACCAGATTTTCTAGTTTCCGATTACCCGTAACGAATGTCAAAGTTGTATAAATAACAACCGGGACCCCACAGTATAAAGTGCCTTCCAAAACATGGAGAAACTCGTTATGTCATAGAGCTATTCACGGACAAACCGTATCAAACTCAGCCTGATCTTAACCACTACTTCCTTTAACATTAATTTGTACTATTATGGGTTGTAATTGTTCTAATTACTACCCATAATTGAGTAGTAGTTCTTCAACCTATCCAAATTGACGAGTTTGATCCATCCGCGTCATGGAGACTGAATCTTAAAGTCAAATATTTATACTAACATACCAAATCCCGACGGTATTCAAGTCAAAGCAAAAATACACAAGACCACAGAGCTTAATTAAAAAATTTCGGTAATATTCAAATATTCCCCAACTTTCCTTAACAGTGTTATTAAAAACAACACGAATTATTAAAAAAATACCAACGGCATACCAAAAGTTTTGGTAATTTCGTTACTTTTGTTCATTTAATCTCAGTTTAATGACATAAAAGGAAGCGTAATTATTGTTAATTTTAAAGGGCTTACTATGTTTAATAAGCTCGTTTTAACAGCGGCGGCATTTATTTGCGGGGCGCGGACTAATTTGACTGTCACTTGTTTGTGCTCCAACAAAACAAATCGGTATAGCTGGGCTTAATATTCCTTCTCATTATTCAGCGGCTGGAGGAGGTCAAAATTGAATTCGATTGATGGATGGCTTTCGACCTTTTTTGTATGATTTGAAAAGTTTTGTACCGCTAGATTTTTAATTGTGCTTGTTATCGGTTTAAAAAGTTATTATTATAAGTTTCATTATCGGTTGAGTTATTAACATAAATCTGTATCTAAATTAAACCCTTTGAGTTTTACTGAAAATAAATGGGTTAAATACCTATTTAGACGTGATTGTCTATTAGATCGTCCAGTATCATGGCTTTTGTAAAAGTTTTATTTTTAAATTTGACTAAAGTTCACAATTCGTCATAATCTGCCGTTAAATTGATGATTTCATGAAAAGACGTAGCAGCGTAGTAGTGATATTTATATTGCTTTCTATTTTAATATTTTTTAAACCGGTTGAGTGCACAAGTATTTAATTTTGTAAAAAGGTTGATAACAAAGTTTCGACCAATATCTTTCTTTTTATCACTTATAATAAATATATACCAAATAAACGATATTTGTATATTTCTACGTCAACAAGCTCATAACTTTGTAAGTTACTGATAAACAAAACTTTTATACTTTCTTATAACTTGAAAAACTAAGTAATGGGAATGTTCAAATGTTAGAAACAAGTTCAAGTGCCTGCCAAACACTTCCAGTAAATTAAAAAAGGTTGTAAAACGTAGTATACAGCCTCCCTTATTATTCATAATAAGCAAGGGAACTTCTATAAACTTTTGTAAACACTTACCAAGTTGAGAAAAGTTCCGTCGAACAACCGCGTGACGGAAAAACTTGAGTCGTAACACAAAAACACTGTATTTAAAGAAATTTACTCATAGAAGTACTTTTTAAAAGATGAGATGTTCATTTGCCATCGTTCCGGGAGAAACTGGCGCGAAGTCGCGAGTCTGGCGAGCTCAGCGAGAGAGCACGCCGCCACCGGTCCGAGGCTCGCGCGCGACTGAGGCGAGCGCAGCGCCGTCGCGCGCTCACATCTATTTTATATAAACGGCTTTATATACCGATTTATATATTTACCCGCACTCATACATATTTAACTTTTTTCCCATTTCACGTCGTTTATTCCCGTATGTAAGGCTCGCGGCCAGCGTAGGTGCTGCGCGTGTGTGCGCCGCCGAAGCCGAACCAAACGAACGCGCTTCTATTTACGTGTTTTTAGAAAGGGTAAAGCTTTTATACCTTTCCTTTCTACTATTTCGCTCTGTAGTTGAGCGCAATGCTCTGAATGCCGACCCACGAAATATTTCGCTTCGATTTATGAGTTTCATTTTTGTGAGTTATCTTTTTTTTCGGTTGAAATGTTTCGCCAATTTCTATCTGCGATTTCGTTTAGCTTATGACCGAACATGAAACTTTTCCTTTTCCTTTCAAGATACAACAAAGAAAACAAGGGTCTGAAGAAAATTTTTGTGTGAAATGTAGCCAATATATTATTAGGTTTATATAGATCATTTGATAACGATACGTACCTACCGGACCGATATGTCCAGCGTCCGCGCTCAGCAGCCTATTCTGTCGGCGTCGACGTCATTTCAAATTTACGACAGTTGTGGTGTGGTGGTTGCAAGCGCAGCGATATCGGCTTGAAATTCGAGTAGTGAGTGAGTACGGCGTGAGCATAGAGTGAGTATAGAGCCAGTGCACGTTGCAGGGCGACGCATCGATCACTCTTTATTACGATCCACCGTCGCTCTCCATACTGCCGGTAATCGATTGCATGTCGGTCTTTTTTTATTAATTTTACATTTCCCATTTATTGCTTCGGACTTTATTTTGTTTGTTCTGCCGTCCGGTGATCTGTTTCGTGGTGCGCACATTTTATAGAATGCATTTTTAATACGTTTACCAGCATCACATATTCCTGTGAACTGCTGTAATTGGCACATCGTTTAAGGGAGATAGATCGTGAGAGGATTATTCCGTCGCGTTTTTTACTACTTTTTAGTCGAAACCTTTCAGTCTCTTCGTAGAGGGAGGTTTTAAGCTGGAAAATGGGGTTTTCAATCGTGTTTTAGAATTAAGTAGTTTTGATAAACCTTTTTGACTGGGAAGTTATGTAAAGATTTGACACCATTCGGGAAATTTACTGAAGTCTAGTACTTGGGGTTCAAATAACGATATATTGAAACACAAAAATGTAGTTGCACAGTCACGCTAAATACGTTACACTGTGTGATTTTATTTTATATAAAGAAATAAACAAAGCAGAAGTTTGCCGACACACAAAGTCTGTACTTACAATACAAGAGGCTGTCCAAAATGTTTAAGCCCCGGACACGCAGCGGCAGTGTCGCGGTTTTGGCAACTGCCTCTCTTTGCCTCTTTCTAATGGTATTACCAGACAAAACTAAATTTTATTGAATGCGACAAAATAATTTAGTACAATTAAGTCTTTTTATTTGACACAAAGGTTCGAGAAAGTCTGTATAATTACTAAGGCCTTTGTCTATTTTTTTATCTAGCCAGTTTTGTTTCAGATAGCCGATAAGCGACGAGTCACGGGTTTAATACCCGCATAGGACAGTCGTTTATGTGATCCACTAATGCTTGTCCTGAGTCTGGTTCTTTGGACTTGAGATATGTTTGAGAAACGTTGAATGACACAAGGATGAAATTCTTTAAGGCAGGAGTAGCGTTTTTCCACGTTTTTATAGGTTTACACACATTTCTTGTTGTTTCTTTGTTTGTCTGTATGTTTCAATGGAGTGATTTTTAAAGTATTTTCCGATAAGTTATCAGGCTTTCCTCTTTTTTAGGACATTTCAAAACGTGGGTTTGTAAATATATAAATTTTCTCAAGAACTCTTTACGCGTCATAGCGTTTAGTTTTCAATCATGTGGTAGAGTCCTTAGTTGCACGCAAGAAAACCTACTTACTTCCTTCTCTTACGGCTTTAGTCGTATCGTTTGTTATTTATTACGAGCCACACTTAGAAATATGTGTTGCTCGGAAGTTTAGTGTTATAAATAGCTGCACTGTGAGTTCGGCCCGAGGCACTATTGTTTAAGTAGTGTTTTAATGTTGATTCCGATTCCAATTGCTATTTATTTTAAGTGTTGTTTATGTTGTATAGGTAATTTTTGATTTGTAAGACAGCCTTTGCGGTTCTGAAAAGAGCCATTCGCGCCTTAATGTGCAAAACAAAATGGAAAAAAATAAAAGAGCTGTCAAGAATTTTGTTTTATGCCACAACTTTTAATTTGTACTTTTTTGTTCTGTGGAGTGGTTTATTCTATTTTTATTTTAGCAGTAAAGTTTAACAGCTAGTTAAATGTTAATACTAATATTTTACGTCAGACCTCTTTTAACTTGAAAAACATACATGATATTACAGTGATTAAGAACGATTTTCAGTTAATAAACCAAATATGTATAACTCCTTTCCGTTATAGTATTTGAGATGGCCGATGGCCGATGTATCTCTTTATATCGTTCAATACTTATTACATATTACTTATTAATAACATTTGCATGAGTAACGATGATTTTAGTAAAATATCAACACAAATGAAACAAAACCTAAGCGCCTGATAAGTACAACACATCATCAATACAATATGTTAATCGCGACATCCTATTTCTTCCCGTGACGAGGAAATAAAATACCTGCAACATTAGAAAACATCTTTACCATGATTCGTGCGTATTAAACTCCAAACATACAAACTCCTTACACGTGCGGAAACAAACGTGATAATGACGAAAAGTTTATTGTAAATGTCGAAATGGTAAAAATATGATAAAGATACAACTTTCGGCTGATTTCCTATCCAAAAGTTCAAACACCGTGGAAGTTCCTACCGTGGATGTAGACAGCACAAAATCTTATTTCCCTCGATTTTATTATGTAAATTTCTTTAACTTGTACGTACTTTTGTTACGTGCAAACAAGTGTTTCTCCCCTCGCAAACTAAGTGTTTTTCGCGAAAAAGTAAAAATATTTTTATTCTCACACTTAAATAAATATTTTTATTTGTATTTCCAATGATGTACTGTATTTTTTGAAGCGAGTATTGCTTCCTTTCGAGTGCTACGGTTCTACGGTGCTACGGTTCTACAATGGCTACGGAGCTACAACCAGCTACGCCTGACTGAACTCGAAACTGTTCTACGCCTCATGCACTTGTCTACGGATACAAAATAGTCTTATGGTTTGTTTACACTTACGAATGGTTACTATATTTATTTACGTATAGAATATTATGTCTTATTTATTGATTTACTAATTACTCGGCAGTTGTTCTAAGCCATAATAAGCTTAATAGTTTACCAAACAAAACGAAATAATTTTAAGAAACTCTTTCCATTTTTGTGACAACATTATGACCTGAACCTCCCCCCACCCCTCTTTATAACAACCTAACTCGGAGCGCTTAAGATACAAAGTTTGAAGAGTAAAGTTAGTTTTCCACAAAGAGGAGAAAAAACAAACGCGACCATGTAAATGCACCCATATTTACCTGCTTTCGGAAGAACCGAGTTTCAGAAATTTCTCCTTTCACCAGGTGAATGTTACCGCATTCAAATGAAACTAACTTTTTTCTCAGTTGGCACAAATTAAATTAAGCTAGCAACTGATTTTAATTAATCCTAGCAAGGATATTTTTGTATTTATTTTGTACAAACTGGTTTGGTTTTCCTTTATATTTATTTCTGAAAGCTGCTTGGATTACATTTATTTACTATTACTCATTTTTACTTTATCGGCAAAATATTTCTAATATAATAATAATCATAATAATGTTTTCACTACAAACGTGGCATATCTATGCGGACCTACTTCAACCAAATAAAAAGTACTATCCCGAAAAAAATAAGTCTTTTACAAATAACATTTTCTGCATAATCAATATACTGAGACACATAATGCTCTACACTTCTTACAAACCTACGTATTTCCAACCCATAATGGTAAAAACCATTAAAGTAGATCGTAAATAAGGTTTGATCAAATATAAATTAAGCGCAGGCCACCAACCCATGAGTCCATCAGTCAATCAGACTTACTCTATCCTTTCCTAACACGTTTTTCTCTAATGGTTTCAATTCGACCTAAAGTGCTCCCGAATAAAATCCCTCGGAAGATGTCCGTCCTCCTGTAATGATATTTTCAGACCTGAATGAGTAAGACCGCTTTTATTAATGAGAGGTAGGTTCTATATTATTGGGTTGTTTATTTCTTTGAAGTTTCAATCGTTACTTCTTTAAGGATAGTTCTTAGGTGGGTGGGTTTAGGGTTCTTCTTCTTAGGTGTTGGCGAAGATTCCATCTTTATAAATAGATCTAATGTTTGAATAATTGAGACTGCTTCATCACCTAACAGATACCTACAGTGACTTTTTAAAAACACTTTTTTCCTATCCATTACAAAACAGTGAAAAATAAAAGCCAATCATTAATTAACAAAATAGTCCAAAATATAAAATACAAAGTGTTCACCAAGTACTAGATAGATAATAATAAACTCGTACAGCAAAATGTATGGCTGACTTAATTAAAGGCGCCTCGTAAATATTATCGTTACCTATTACGCTATAAAACCTTCATTAAGTAAAGTAGCTTATCACAAATTTTCATATGTTCGTTAGAATGGAAATAAAATAAGATTTAGTTCGTCCCGTGCGGTTCTGTGGTGGATATTTATTAGTTCAACAAACAAGCCGGGTGAAACTTTATCACGGCTATAAAAACCGGTGAAAGTAGCCTGGGTTTATGACCCTGAAGGAAGATTCGACGTGAGAATTGTACCACGTATCTTGGAAGTGGAGACGCATGTAGGAAGACAGGTGAATTAGTCGTGTTCGAACTTTGTTTTATTTATTTGGGACAAACAAACAGTTACACATTGTATTTGCGTAATTAATATAACTAAAAATATTATAATATAAATGTGAAACTCACACCGTTATCCACAGAATCTATCAGAGTACAAAAGACAATCTATATTATATTATTCTAAATAGTACGGCTATAATAACTGAGCTAAATTCAGTTTGTTGCGTTTCGTACTGATAAGAGACGTACGAGAAGCCCAGTTCGAAGAGCGTTGAGCTCGATGTGTCGCAGGTTTGATCTCAGCGTAAGTCAAGTGTTTGTGTGATCCACGAATGCTTGTCCTTAATCTGAGTATCTTTGTGTATGTAACTTTCATAAGCATGTAAATGTTTGTGAAACTCCTCGCAACACTTGGATTATGATCCTTAATGCGGAAACTGATTTTCAATTATAAAAATCGGGCAATCAAATTAAATTCGGCGCAACAGAGCGTTTTTAATGTTTTTTGTTGCTTGTTATTTATTACAAGTAAGATATTGTATGTGACTGTGTATAATCATTAAATTTCAGAACCATCTCAATGCAAGTAAACGAAACAAAATAAACACCTAATTAAACCTACCTACCCACATTAACTAATTAAACAGGAATATAATTTTGACACCTAACCACCATTTTAATTAGCGAAGTAAGTACACACACGCGGTCTTACATCGGTCTTAGATTGAAAGATAGGAGGAACTCGAGTAGTGACAGTTCGCTCATTGCTCAAAATGCTTCGGACATCTTGTTTCTTCTCGATTGAATCGTACAAACCGATGAACGTTATTTTTCTCTTATTACAGCACAAAGGTCCTACCACTACCTACCAAAAACATTGCAGTTGTGAAAGAGAGCGCGATATACGTCATAGAGCACCGTCTCGCTCCTCCAAACTGCACCAATCTTCTTTAAGATGTGGAAGTAGAACATTTATTTTATTTATTATTTATGTTGTATCCTTGATAAATGAGTCAGCGGTAGAAATGGAATTTATTTTCCGAGTTGTGAGTGTTTGGAATCGGTTTCTTCATAATATGATGAAATCTGGGTTAAAGCAGCATTTGTTTTATTGAAAGTGAATCTTTTGTTATTTATTTTAATTAACAAAAGATAACAGAAGAATTATGTATGCAATGCTGACTGTCCGTGTATCACTAGGCTGTATGTCGTTTGCCCTGATAGCTAGGCAGCTAAAAAGATCACAAATAACGAAACTGAAAATCGAGATAAAGCAACGGTTGGCATGGTAATAAATTTGATAGGATACCAATTCCTATTTGTTTAATGCTTACGCAGGTCCAAAATTTATACATTATACTTTTTTTAAACAAAGCTATAATTTGCCTTGTTAGATACCCTTATTAAACAAAAAGCAATTTTACAACACAGATGTGAGTTAATCGCACAATATTGATCGCTTCGCCTATACTGGCGACACAGGCCCGCCGACAGCTACCCTTGTGAACGTAATTAAAAGCAAAATTAGTGTCCCCGTACCTGTTCACATAGATATATGACGTCCGACCTTAAAAGGGTTGGGATTAAACAGTAATGAAGTGAATAATCCAAACGAAACGACGCGGAAAATTATAGGAAAATTAAATTTTCAACAAAAACGTTGGAATGAAAACGATTCGATAATCGCTATCTTAATTAATCTCTACATTTTAATTTCTGCTTGATCGCCCGAAATGATTTTGTTTTAAAGGGTTGGATTACATTGTTTGGAGCGTTATACTTATGTACGTATTTAAGAAATTAAGGATACTTGACCGTTTTGAGGAATTCAAGTTAAGTCCCGTCAGAAAACCTAGGAGGAAATATGACTTCCGAAAAACTTACATAAGACAAAACAGAATAGTTTATGTATCTATTGAAAACATCTCTTCTACCTTCATCTACCATTATACTTACTTTTACTAACTGAAAGACCACCTTGAGATCATCTAAAAACATACAAATAAACTAAAAGAAAAGCTTTCTACAAAAACAGCAGAACCCACAAAACAAACGTCACCTAACCAAAGCACAAACTAGCAAACTTACTTTCAATCCGGGCAATCAAAATTTAATCGAATTAGTGCCGGCATTAGCCGATATAAACCAAGTTGGATGCGAAACAGAAGGCAACGTGCGAACTTGCTGCAACACGACCAATTTGCTACGGAACCTCGCACTTGGTGAATGTTGCCAACTCTATTCCTTAAGAGGCCTTGATTTGAAACAGAATGATGTTTTAAATAACTGTTTTAGACTCTTTAGCCAAGTTACATTTTGAAAATCGTTAGCGTTGACAGCAACTGACAGTTACAAGTGACGTGATCAATCGAAATGTTATGCATGAATTTGTATGCATGACGTGGATGTTCAATCCTGCACGTTAAATTACCAATGTAACGTTTCTGTGTTTATGTATTTTCTTAATTATGTCATTATTTCGAGATCCTTACCAAAAGGTGAAGGAACATATCGTGAAGAAATCTGGCTTCCAAACATAAAAATTGAAAATTGAAAATCCGATCATTCCTCTTCGTGTATTAGGAAGGTATAAGCGTAAAGCCTAGCAGTGGGATGCGTATAGGCTGATAATTCTTGTCATTTTCTGTTAACGCCAACGATTGCACAAATCTCAAATGGATAGATAGATTATGGAATATAGAGTAGGCAAAATCAGAAATTTTAGCCCGTCCTGCGCTCGCTTTAACATTAATAATAGCTCAAGATGATATTTAATATTATTAATAAATATGTGATAAATATTTACTAAGCTTTTAGTTGCGATAGTATTATTGAAACATCTTTAATTTTTACATGACATTCGATTGCCTTGATGAAAAAAACACTTTTATTTTTACTGCCGAAAATTTTCAAACTTTCACTGTTATTTGCGGAGTATTCTGTAAATAGTTCTGACTTGTACCTCAGCTCAGGCAAATAATTCAGGGGCGTAAAGGTAAGTTTTAGAAGGAGCACAAACATGTCCATTAGTTGCGGGTTGTGCACATTTTTCGCAATTTCCTGCGCTGTGGCTGCTTGCGAGTGAATTTTTCAATGTGTTTGTACTAATCTGGCGCGTTCTGTTTACACGGCAAGCGACTTCCATACATCACGGTTATTGTGTTTCCTGCTCACGTTAATGTAGAGATACAAAATTGTTTTATGTAATTCGGAATACGATACTGATATATCCTTTCACGTTCTGCGTATCGTGAAATTGGGAATTTTATTGGCTCGGAAACCTGACATGAAAACTGCATTATCAGCAGGGATCAGTAAATAGGTTTATACCCGGCGTAATCTATCAGCTGAGTAAAAACAAATGACTCTACAATGGGGAATATGCACGTGACTTAAATATGGACAAAATATTTTTTTTTGTAATATTTATTGCTACTGAAAACACACTATACAATTATTTTTAGAATTTATTTTAATTTAATAATGAAATTTAATCATCAAAAAGTGGCTGTTTTGAAATTACCGCGCAAATTTTCGAAACGCAACACTATTGGTGGAACAAAACGTGACGTCAGTTTTACACGAGACGTCTGCTGTCAACAAGCTATTTGTATGGTTTCTTTTTGGAGGAATAATTGTTATTGTATTGTGTCGCTGTTTTTTTACCTTAAGTTAATAGTTTTATGTGTTCAAAATATTAATTAATTGTGAAGAAGGACTTAGAGAATGACTGAAACCGGTTTCGTAAAAGCGCAGTCGGATAATCTTCCGAAAATCGACGTGTTTATGATGGCCACGTATTTCGCTTCAAATCCAGATTTTTTTATTCATGAATAATACTTATACATACATAAAGATAAATTTAGAATATCGAATAAGAATTTTTAATAATATCTTTACAACTTTTTGTAAACTAGGTTATGTTTTGTAGAGGTTTGTAAACAAAACAAGTAGGTAGGTAAAAGTAAGAATGATTTGTATATGTATTTTACTTTTTTGATATCCTTACTTACATTGAAATGATCTTCACAACAGTATAAACAGCTCAAACACGATACATTGTCTCTTCTCATCGCCTTGCACCACTTTTTCCTTAGATTTTCACCTTTCGGCATAAGGAAATACACTTTGTCAGGTGCAGTGTTGATGTTATTTGGACACATAGGAACGACACAATATTTATAATATGGTTTTTTGTGCTTTTCCATGGTAATTAAGTCGATATTCACTCACTTTATTTATTTTTTGGTAATTTTGTAAACCAATCACTTTGCTGTTGACATCGAACTCGTGTAATGGTGACGTCACGAGCAAGCGCGCCAAAATGGCCGCGTTTAAATTGATCGCGATTTTAATATTTAATTTTTTGCATAATAGTTTATATTTTGGACGTGATATTTGTATGTTTGGTAATGTAATAACTAGTAGAAACATATAAAAAATAAAAAAAAAATCATGCATATTCCCCATTGTTTTTGCTGGCCAGATTGCTTGATATAGTATGATGATAATAGATGATGATTCCTACAAGCAAGGTAAGTAGGTTATACTAAAAAGTGTCCGTTTTTACTACCAAAGGAAAGCGGTGTCCTTTTTAGCTACCCACAAAAAACAAAAAAACAATGTTTATCTTGAAAACAGCTAATAGACACAAATATAAGCAGCAGGCTCTCCCTGATATATTCCAAATATTTTAGCATTGGATCTTGAGGTTTGGGGCATCCACTTGTTAGAATAAAACTGTGGCAGGTGTGGAAGCGAGACGGAACTCTACATTTCGTAGAGCGGCATCCCTTTTCCACAACTCCACTCATACTTAAAGATGTGGTGGTAGCCCGCTGAGGTTTGTACACCATCGCATATTGTCTCCACGTCATATGCGCCGCACGTGCGCACTGCGGTGACTCCTCTGAGTGTAATTATTTCGTTCTGTAAACCGGTTGTTAGTGCAATTTAGAATTAGGACGAGACGGATTTATTTGATAACTGGGTTATGATAATAGTTTGTGTGTTACTGAGAAATGTTTTGGGATGTGACTGCTTGTAGTGTTGTAGTAATATTTAGATAGTACTTACTGCTATATCTTGTTGGAAAATTTAAGTGAAAACATGCTTCAATTATTCAAGTTATAATCCTGCAGAAAAGAGAGCTGTATTGTTATATGGGCATTATACATGTGTGAATGGAAAATTCGACTTTATTTTTTAGACTTTCAGTTGTAACCAATCTACTAAAACATCCTCACTCTTACCTTGTAAATTGCCCAACAAAAATAACTTTAAAACAAAACATTCTTAATAAGGACATCCACTTAAAACGGGAACTGTTCTCAAACTGTGGACCATTAGTTGTAAGAGCTAGACAAATTAACTAAAGGTGATAAGTTGCCGACTGCTGGCTGAAACAGTGAGGCAATAAAAACGTGGCTCAGCTCTATAGAGTGCCATTCCATTGACGCGGAGCTTGAACATAGCGGAGTCAAGCGGAGCGGACTGTGGAATGGCCAATCACCGTGCTCGAAAGGAGAGAGAGCTAAAATGTATAAAATCTGGTACAAAATGACCAACACTATAAACTTATGTTGACATGATCTTTAACGTTTGACATTTCCATCCATGCTGAATATTGGGTATTAGAAAGCAACTGGCTGGGCTACAGTGGTCAGTCTAGGAAGCGGTGGCAGAATGACAAAGAAATAAAGAAAAGAAAATAAAAGAATAAAGAATAGTGGAAGATTTTGGGTAGGCCTTTGCCGACTAGATAAAAAAAAACTATTCTAAAAGGGTACATTGTTTCCTTATCCTCTACGCTTTCTTACTATTTTGACAGCACTATGATGCCTTCCGGTCTTTTTCGCGGATTGGAAATACACCTTTAGCGGTAGCTACGGGCTATAAAAGTTGATAGAACCTCTCTATAGTTTTCAGAGTGATGTAATGTGAGGTAATCTTAGAAATAAATGTACAAGGGTTTAATCCGATACTTCGATTGCTATTCTCGAATTGGTGCGAAAAGAGAGTGGCGCGAGAGTGTTGACTGCTCATCGAAATAATTACATGTTTTTGGAGTCAAGTCGGTGGTCTTCGTAAGATGACTTAGGATCATTTTAGATCGTTTAATGATTTTAAACTTTAATATCTGTGTGATAAAAAAGGCAATTAAAATAGCATCTATAAGAAAATAATAGGCTACAAGAAATCAAAAATGACGTTATGTGTAACACAGATTTAAAATATTATTAAATTTTTGACCCTACTGCTACAAGTAAAACTATTTCTTCAAGATATGCATTTTCATATGAAACAGTGCACATTTTGCAGTACAACTTTTATGCTTCCGCTATTTATAAGATGCTCATTCCAAGGAAGATATTATTTGAAACAGAAAAATAAAAAACTAATCAGGAACTAATAAACAAAATTCTATGTTAATTAGAACTCAAAACTTTTAGTTTTATTACAAAACCGGATTCGAATAAAACCAAGTTAATAAATAACTGTAGTCTGAGCTAGCGGCGCACCCATCGCCTGCCATATAACTAGATAGTAAAAGTACAGACAGCAAAAGAAGTCGATGACCAAATCGGATTAAAACATGTTACCTTTAATTTTTAAGCCTAATTTTTCCGTCAATCCAATCTGTTTCCTTATCATAGTAACAAGTATTTAACAAAGCTGTGTACAGGGGTTTTGTAAAATATCATTGAGTTTAAAGACTTTTCTTGCTGACCTTACTATCCTCGTTGGAAATGAGTTCTGAAAACCTGAAAGTAATTATTCGCAAATCTCGCTCCTGCCGCCCTCCCGTTTAACTTCCGTTTGGAATGCTATACTACAATGTAGCTAAGTAGTTAAATTTGATGGCTTTTTTATCTACATACACTCACATAGACCGCTATCGTTCAGAATTTGTTGTTACTTTATGCCTACTTAGTTTCAACGAAGCTTTTACTGTTACCACAATACAAAAAGCTATCAATAAATAAGACAGTTTTCATTTTTCATTCTAATGCAGGCCCTGCGCCTGATCTAGCATGCTTCCAATTTTTGTCACTCAAAAACCACTGGATAAATTTGGACGAAATAACACCGGTACCTACTAATCTATACTAATATATAAAGCTGAAGAGTTTGTTTGTTTAAACGCGCAGGAAGTACTGGTTCAAATTCGAAAAATCTTTTTGTATTGAATAGACCATTTATCGAGGAAGGTTTTAGGCTATATACCATCAAGCTGCGTCTAATAGGAGCGAAGATACAATGGAAAATGTGGAAAAAACAGGGCAGGTATAAATCATAACTTATATCCTCTAACTACGCCGACGAAGTCGCGGGCAACAGTTAGTATTTTATATACCGATGTTACGTTCCCGTACAATCATTTTCGATTTCTTGTGGACGAAGCCGCTGACAACACCCAATAGTTTCATTAGATACATGGATTTAACACTCCATACGTGGTTAACTCAAACATTCCATTAACACACAACAACATCCTCCCCCATTACATGTAATTTAAACGCACTTACAGAAAGTCTAGAATTCCAGTCTAGACTAGAATTTTCTAAACACGACTAGGATTGAGGCGGGTGTCATTAACCTAACTACGTCTGCTGTGAACGACGCTTTCCCGATAGAATTTGCCTGGAATCTTCCTGAGCACTTGTTTGCAGTCGTTACGGACCTAATATTACAGCTGTTAAGTTCAAGTGTATACAATGTAGTATTTCAAGACAATTGTTATGTATCTTTTTAGTGTTCTAAAACCCAAATGGTAAAAATAGTCTACTGTGTATCCGTCTGTCACCAGACTGTATCACAGCAGCCGTGATAGCTAGACTCTTCAAATTTTCACAGGCACAAAACAGCAACTGACCGACTCACAATTTACCGATTATATATTTGTCACGTTGGTGCACGTGATATCAGATAAAACTTTTGATTTCCCGTAATGTATCTACATTGATATTAAGCAGTTTAGCTCTTCTTGAACTAGAATACAACAGTAAGAAATAAACCGTTAGCGCACTGTGTTAGAACGTAAATGGCACCGTAGACCTGTTTACGTTTTACCAGAATTTATTCTTCGTCCCGTACATTTCCGACGGGCTCAGCAAAAAAGCTAAACTCTACAACCTTCTTAATTGATCGTGTATAAACATTACATGCTTTAATTGTTTATTTAAATGCGTTCTTCCCTTTCGCGAGAAGACAGTGGGTTTGTTTATGTACATGATATTCATTGACGGAGTGATCACCAAGCATAAATTTATAAACGGTTCAACCAACCTTTATCAAACATGTATAAGAACACTCGACTCACTCAATCTTTTAAAAAAAAAAATATGTAAATCAGTCAATCTGTTCTTGAGCTATAATGCCACAGATAGACATGTGAACTTATATCACTCCTCTTTGCGTCATGGAAAAAAAACAACAACATCATTTTGTGGGAAAAAGTTAGGTTAACTTGTAACTCGCTTTTTTCCGCGCCCATTACAGAGTTATATGAGCAGAAAGTAGAGTACCACGGGCCATTTGGATCATAATTTCATGCGACGCTTACGGTAATAGTGAACAACACCTTTTGTTTCAAGCTGCAAATCCAGTTTTTGTTCTAAAGAACAATGCTGTTTAAAAACATAGTTGCTTTCCGGTTCGTAAATAGTTCAGGGAACTTACTACCACTTTATAACATAAGTTCGTAGCTATCGTGCAAGCGAGAGGGAACTCTACGATTTTAATTCACTGTCTCGCTTGCACTTCTGCAGCACACCTATCTAAGGTTAATGATATAAGCTGAGCATACTTTGTACAGCTTTCAAAACAAAAAGATCGTAAACTTATCTTTATCTTTTATGCGGATCTTGAAGTTTGAAACTTTGATAAATATGTGTGTTGCTTTTATTAAACTATTTTATGAAACTAAGGAATATTGTACAAAGATTGTAATTGGCTGTTGCTATTGAGAAGTTCCTGACTCTTGTTATTGTTGTTTACTTATTGAATCTCTTTAACATTGCTTATTAAGTAGGTTTAATATTAATTTATAACTTTTACGGTGTATTTTGACTGCACGGATAGCCGAGTGGTTGAGGTCACCACGCCAAACACGTTATATGTGTCGCGGGTTCGATCCTCGCGTAGAGCATGCGTTTGTGTGATCCACAAATGCTTGTCCTGAGTTTGGGTGTCTTTGTGCATGTGACTTGAATGTTTGTAAAGTTATTAATTAAAATGCTTAGTAAGCGAGATGATTTAAACAAAAGCTAAGTTAATCAACATTTGAACGGTCATAAATTGGTTGGGTTTATTTTTCTTTAACCTACTTTTACGAAACTAAAGTTATTTTCTTTTCATCACAACTGTAAGATTTATTTAAGAAAGTACCTAATTTTAGCTTCGCTCTCCATATACACACCATAATTAAATGCGACGAATCCTAGATTTAGGTTGTGTAAACCGAGCTGAGTATATCTCTTACTACTTGTAATAAACACAAACGTATAAACGTGGATTATGGAGTATTTCAACTGGAAGAGCAAATAGTTATGCACTTGTAACTCGTAAAGGAGTTACGGGAATGATGAGTTGAAACACAAGAATATGATGTCAAAAGTCTAAGTACTTTGAATCTTCGATTACATAAAATTCTCGTGTCACGGTGTACTATATTAAACTCCACCGAAAAGGCTCCAATTTTTTTTTTTCATATTCGCCTGTTCTGAGTACACGATCTATTTTTCATAGCCCATTCTTTCTACCGGGAACTAATTTGTATGGCGAAACAACGTTTGCTGGGACTATAAATAGACTACAGTACGTAGATAGAGGTCATTTTTATTTAGTCATTGAACAAGTAAATACTCTTGACTGGAAGAATGGATCTTTTAGACCTCTAAAAGATCCTTTTTTGGTCTAGTTATTATATTCTTACTGACTAAACCTGAAACGCCACGTAACGTCTCCCGCATTCGGATGGTATATGGCAATGCATAGCAATTCATTATACATTGACCGCGGAAGAATCAAAAGATCCTAAACTTGATGGACCTGTGACACTTAATAACAGAGCTTCAAGCCACCTAGCAAGCTCAGCAGGTGGGCTTTACATCATTATGATATTGCATGTTCACTACATATACAAATCCATATAAAATTCCAGCAAAATAGAAATCTGGAAACGGGTCAAATTAAAATTTGTAAGAATGATTAACAGAAATAGGTACAGGTTAATGTAAATGAAAAAAAGACCAAACAGTTTTGTTTTTAATTTGTCACAACTATATTTTAAAAGACTTACAACATTTGCCATGTAATATAAAAAAATAACCCACGTAGAGTCCAACATGTGTAGCTAATGCATTGAATGCCAGCACTCGCCGGCCAAGCGAGTCGCCATTTTAAAGAAATCTGAGACTCGCCCACTCCTTCGTCCGCCTGCGTATTTTATAATACTGCACTTTCCCAGTTTTAATTAAACTCCAGCTAGTTCAAGTGTATTTTTACTGAATCAAGGGTCCATGCTATAACTTAAATAAAAACCTGTCAAGTTAGAGTCAAAATCGAGTTCAAAGATTCGGTATAAATAGAAAAAAAATAATTTCGAGTAAGTTCAAAGTCGCGTGAGCTTATGATAAAGGACCTCGTTTCCGTCCGAAATTAGCTCTCCTATTTCCTTAAGACGATTGAGTAAACTGTTCTTATACAACTAAAAGACCATTCTCCAAAAAAAATGTTACGCCTAATATTTTTTTACCGTAAAAAACATTGCTTAATCATGATTATAATTTTTATTTGTGTTTGAATCCGAAATATAAATATACATCGTCTGTGAAAAATTCTAAACTATCTAGCTATCACGGTTCGTGAGATACTGATTTCTTAATGACAGACAGAGCGGAGCCTTATTTTTCGATTCCCGTTTTATAGTTTGGACACGGATCCCTGAATCTAAGTTCCGTCGGATTTACAAAAGCGAGGTCTTAATTCCATTCAATAGAATATCTGTAGCGCATTTTATATAAAATATGGTTCTCGTAACGTTTTAATGTGGAATGGTTATTATTAGTCTTATATTTCATATTTTCATGAATCATGAATGATGAGATGGAAATTAGTATTTAGAATTTAGACATATTATTATAATGTAAGTTTCTACAAAAAGAGGATAGCAAACTGCAAATTGTCGCAAAAATGATTTATTTAGATGCTGTATATAATACAATTAATTATTACACTTTTCTATATACAATATTGCCACAACTCTACCTAAAAACGACTATTCCCACAAAAATAATGAAAATATCCATAACAAAAAACTTTTACAGTTCAATCGTCCGAAAAATAAATTAATTTTCATATATTGCAACACTACAACCGAATTTAAGCCGCAAAAATTAATGAAACAAAAACCAATTACGCATAGAGCTGGTATTGAAAGCCTTTTATCTATGGAGAGTAATGAAAGCATCCATTAGTCCACAAAGAGATCAGCCAAACGGCATTACAATCACACGGCCACACATTAAGCTAAAATGTATGGACAATATGGCAATACGGAATTCACAATCAATAATGTCCTGTGACTATTATATTTAAAACTGTAATAATATCTGCTGATATTCTTGGGTTGCAAATGAAGCCTTAACTATAAATTCTCGTGAATACTAGAGTCCGGGTAAACCGCTAAATAAATAAATAAATCAGTTACAGAATTTACACTTAAAAATAGCGCATCGTACAGAAATTAAACATACCTACGGATTTTAATTTTAGATTTTAGTTCCCGACGTTTCGAAACCTTTCCAGGTATCATGGTCACGGGCAGACTGCCCGTAAAATCTAAATTTAAAGGGATGAAATCCGTAAAAGTAGTTTCATTTCAATGTCTAACATTCGCGTAAACCTAAGAAACCTATACATATATATATATATACCTATACATTAAGACTTAAAACTCTGGTTCTAGATTTCTTATGATATTTACTTATAAATTAATTATAATAGATATATAAACGAAATCAAATATTTCAAATTTTCCCCGTTTATTCCATGAGTGCAACCTATACCTAGGCGTACACCCGTGGCAGGGGGTACTAGTATATGGAAATAACTTATAGATCCGACGTCTGGCGAAACGTTTCCTTCACAACTTTTGAGCCAAAAGGGTCCTCAAACGATTTCAATATTTACAAAATCGTGTCAATGTTCTGCAATACCTATAGCATGTAGTTACATGCATGTTTCTTGAAGATAAAGAGATCTTAGTCGAAAATAAGTTTAAAAGTAAGTGCCTATAACATGATTAATATTCTATCTTTTACTTTTTTAGAAGACAATTTTTTCGACATTTAAGGGCCGTGATTATTATTTTAATAATATATTATGAAATAAATGACTAAAATCAAACGCTTTGTGAAAAATTGAATACAATTAATTCTACTCTTACTAAATCAAAAAAGTTCCAACCCATATTGACTATGAATATGTTAAAAACGCAAACAATCAGAGTAACAGCATGCACAGTAACGTAACAAATCACAAAACATTGACAAATGGCCAGCGAATATCATTTTTTATTCAAATTATTGCCATTCAGAAAAATGCAAATACAGCAAACTACAAATGAACACGGGAACAAATGAAAACAAAACACGGTCGCCGCGAACCGCAACTGACGTCTCATGCGAGCAAACTGGCATAATGACGTCACTTTTTTGCGCCATAACACGTAAACAGGCTTATCTGTTCATTTCCGTACTGTAACAGACCTCGTTGAAGCTGGTTTGTGGATTACAATCATCGGTATGAATGCTACTGGTACCTCCCGCAGAACCTGACTGAGACAATCGAATGCACACGTGCCCGGATAAACGCGATACATCGTCAAAAGCCCATTGTCAGCTTGCTCAACAACAGTTCGCAGTCCATTTAACAAGCTTATTAGAACCAAATCAGATCGTAGGTAAACTCACAACCCTGCCCACATGGCACATTAAATTAGTTTCGAAAGCCGTTCGTTTTAATGAAAAAGCTCCGATATAGCGAATGTTCGTCGTTATTTTATTTTAAAAATCTAGTTTTTGTTCAGTATCAGTGAAATTGGACGCTGCAAACTAACGGCATCAAATTTTTACATCGACACAGAACTTTTGCCGTGTTTTGCGTTGGCCAACGGACGGTTGATTAAACAGGCTTACATTGATCCTATGCCGTTGGGAACTAGCGGATACATACTAGGCTTTAACACTAGACACATAAGGTTTAAAGTCCAGTGATTATGTTGATCGTGCCTGTGCTATACGGTTTCAAAGCTCCATGACTCCCACTTACTGACAGCTCGATAATCCCGGTTCGACGAGGGGCATAATGATGGTTTGTGGATGCAATACATTCGCGCTCAGCGCTCCCTGGCCAATTTAAAACTATGCTGATAATCTGGCTATAATTTTAGCAATGCTGTTGATAATCTGAATTATATTCCGTTTGATATCGACCCAAGAGTTATGTAATCGAAAATCCTGTTTTCTTAGAATACTTACATGGCTCCAATATCTATATTTCTGCCTATCACCAGGTTGTATCTGGGTATCTTATTATCCGTTACTAGCTGTTGCCCGCGACTTCGTCCCCGTGGGTAGAAGATATAAGTTATGATTTATACTTGCCCCGTTTTTTTCACATTTTCCATTGTATCTTCGCTCCTATTAGTCGCAGCGTGATGATTTATAGCCTAAAGCCTTCCTCGATGAATGGTCTATTCAACACAATTCATTTTTCACATTCGGACCAGTAGTTCCTGAGATTAGCGCGTTCAAACAAACAAACAAACAAACTCTTCAGCTTTATATATTAGTATAGATAACTAAAAATTTTACAGAAGACGTATTTTGTTGTAAACAAATTTAACGTCAATTTGCTTTGCTTGTGTTTTAAATCGTACGTAAGAATCAGTGCAGTGACTTTAACTCGCACTTGATCCGTTTTTATACATACTAGACTTCCCATCTAACTTATTGAAATATTCGATAGAAAAACCCATATCCACGAAGATCAGAGAAAAGACTAATCTTCGTTCAAATAAACTTGAATTATATATCCAGGCCTTTAAAGCTTCAATTTCAATTTCTTGTTTTGTAGGTGTCAGTATCTTGGTCTTAATGGCCGTCAACATGAATCCCTTTATTAAACACTTTTCCTTAATTACGAGGAGCTCACCTCCAACGGAAGGCGCACCACCTCACGGAAATTGCGCTGCCACCACCAGTCGCGTTTCATTTCGTACTGACAACGAATGCACTGCGATTTGCTGGTAACCAGTAATCGCTTTATCGACATCGTAAATTACATTATGATTACTTGATTTTGTGTCAGGATATTCTAAACCCATGTTAGGGTCATCTATGGCTCATTACGATAATTCTTGCATCATTCTCAAAACAACGAAACAAAAATTGAATGTCAAAAATGAGTTGTCATTTTTCTCCCCCGGATACAAGGAGGAATAACATTATTTACTTGTTTTAAAAACAAACTTAACTATAGGATATTTGCTGTTTTCTTAAACTGGCTTAAATAGTACTTGAAAAATTAATTTCACGGTTGTGGGACCGAAAAGGTGATATGCCAAGAGTTTGGCGCTCGCTTCTTTAATTGCTGATATAGTCTAGACAACTTTGGAAAGTTTCGATTGAAGAACTATTCGAAAATTACTGTTTACCACGTAATAATAAAGAGATAATTAAACTAGTGTGTTTTCTATTCTCAAAAACCTTCAGCAACAAACAAAGTGAACAACAATAAATACCATTTATCTGAAACAGCACGCCAACTAAATACATAATTCGTGGTAGTGCTAACGCGGCCAAGTTTAAGGTTGTAATACGTGAAATAGGTACAAAGTTAGTGTACTTCCCGAACAAAGTAAGCGTCTCTATACTTCGTAAAACAATGATTATTGAACGAATGGAGTTTTCATTTGCAGCTTACAAGCGTTATTAAAGCTGTAATAAGAAATGGCGTAAAGGATCAGTTGAAACGGTGATGTGACCATAGTAAGAAAATAATATCCCAAACTTACGTAATAATTGCTAAATGTTCCAGAAATGACCAAAAACGCGTAAAAATACAAATTTTTAGTAGTAGAATCACAGTATAGAAAATTGTACATGCATTCGTTCAGGTTTAGATAGTCACTCGGATTTTTGAAGTACTTAAATTCTTCATCCGGCATCGATCCATTAATTTTTATACCGAAGAATTTTCTTAAAATATAGGTAGAAATTTTATAAATGTTACATAATAGTGACAGACTTCATTCAAGAAAATAGTAAACTCCTTTACCTTATTAATCTGTGTCGTCAACCGATTTATGACTCCTATTATACCCAAATAATTGCAAACAAGCAAGTTTTACTGGCTGGGTTTATAAAACTGTGAGACAAACAGCAAGTAAATATCACCAGCATATGTCAACTAAATAGAACAAGGAATTAATTTCCGTTGTGATGTTTATAGGCTAGTATATAACTATACTTTATAGAATATATAAAGTGAGAAAGATTCATAATTAAATGATCGAGTTTGACTTGTGACACCGCCGCGTCAGCTCATGATTAAGGACTCCGGTTGGATCCGAAACTAGACTCCGAAAGTATATGACCTCTTACATGAAGTAAATACAACTATTTCTAGTATACAATACTTTGAAAAATACAAGAAATATTAAAGAAACGCTAGATTTCAGAGCTCGTGTTCAAAGGTCGCAAGTTGTTGCTGGATAAAACCTTTAAATGCCGTTTTAATGTGCTTAATTTTACGTAGGTATATGATGACCTTTCTTTTAATCAATTCTTTTTTGTTTCATCATCAATTGAATCTTTCTGTTTCGAAAATTTATTGTTTAACTTTGCCATTCCACAAGAAAGGGAAGAAACAACAATCGCTTCATCTACCTTGCGTTGGTCAGCAAAGCAACGGCTTTTTTGCGCATACTTCGACATATATTCTTCGCTCAGCTTTTGCGTAAACACATTTCACACATTTTCACTACACATTTTTTTGATGGAAATCTTCAGCCTTGCGCAACAAACAGATTTTCACTGATAAAGCAATTCTATTCTAAAAGACGTCCCTCGCTAAGTATACCTGGAAACGTCGTCTAATGCACAAAGCTTCCTAGAGTAGAGCTTCATCAGAATTTCCACGAAACAGGAAAAATGTAAGTTTGTTTAGCTATCACACAGTTGTATTTACGAAGACCGAGTGCCCGTATAGTATCGACAGCTTATAAACTTACGTGACTCTGAGAAATGAGATTTTGAATGGATTCCGTGCGCGTAGTGCGATGGTGACGGCCTATAGTTACCCAGTGCTGCCAATATTATGAAAATAACTGTTCCAATCCTTAATTTAAAGAAGGTTTTACTATGATTTAAAATAAAGATGGTTAGCAAAATATTTAACGTGTCAAAAATGTAATTAGGTCTTCAAAAATGTGTGTGCTATGTTAAACTTACGTTTTTGGTGAAATAAATGTTTTTGGAGACTTTATTTAATACAATAACGATCTTAGTTAGGCACGTACTTATCCAAATAATTTAAGAACATTGTTTTTCTCACTTACTTAGCCTTAAAATCAGAAAACGTAAAATATTTTGTGATACAGACTGAAATTCCTTAATAAATCGAGACAATGGAACTCTAAATACATTTTCGTAATAAATTATTAAGCATAAAACAAATTTACTTGAGAAATTTCGTTCTTTACATAAAATTCGCTTTGTATTCAGTTCAGGAGCGAAAGTTGAGAATAGAGAATTATATTCGTACTCGTAGTGTAATCGTATCTATCATTGCTTTTTACGATAGAACATGAATCCACTCTGCACATTGAGCGGGCTGCGGTATTTTATTCGAGGATTATAAAAATACAGATACGCTTGCTCTCCGTTGTGTTACAGGCCGTTCACACATGGTCGCCGTTCTACAAGTCCGTTTTATCGGATCCGTATTTTTTTCGAATCGTATACAGGACGGTGTATTTTGTACACGGTAAAAATATCGGACAGTTTCAAAATCAAGTTGCATAAAACGGAGGCCATGTGTGAACGGGCAGTTATGTCCTACAGTAAAGACAGTTGTGGTGCTGTAGTAAACTGGAGTATTAGGAAATTGAAACTGTTTGATCGGGATACAGTCAGCCGAAGTAAAAACTTAGAAACAAATGAATGTAATGAAGTGCAAGTAGATACAAGCGGGAAGTTATTTAGTGCTAGATGCTTATCAAGGATTTGTTGTTAAAATCTAAATACTTTCGGACTAAATACTTAAACTTTACTGTCCACAAGCTGATGAAAGCCTGGTTTTAAATATTCTAACAAAACAGCGTTATCATGTTCACTTAATAATTTGTTAAAACCTCTATATATGAAGCGACGTCATTCCAAGTGTTATCTTTTAGACGAGGAATAAACTCAACCCTTTCACGTCGTGTACATAAAGATAAAACTGTCGAATATCCACGTCGCGTTAATCCCCGTCAAACGCCAAAAGATCATAAAGAAAATTTGCATAAAATTTAGTCCATTCGGAGAGCATTCGCGGCCGGCGCGGTGGCGGGCTGTGCGACGCGCGGGATTTTTTATGCGCGCACATTAGGGGACATTACGCGGTACGCGCCGTCTCGGCCACGTTTACCGAAATAATATTTTTCAAGCTGTTGAGTTGCTTTTTATTTGGGGGTCCGCCGGCAAATGAGTTTCTAAGCGTAAATAAATCTTTCACTGCCCTCGGTGGGTAAACGGAAACTTCCATTATTATCATTTTATTTAAGGCCGCGGCCGGCGGTCGGCGCAGGCGGGCTCGCTCTCGTCGCTCTGTCACACACCGTATAACCCTAGTTAGAGTTCAGCTAACCGCAGTTAAATATGGAATAGTTTGTTCGCCGGTAAGCGGTTAATTTTATCCCGTTGTGGGCGAGCCTCATGCGGCGGTATCCAATTGCTGAAAATGAATTAGTTTCCCTGTGTATTTACGAGAATTATTCTGCACGCTGTTTGCATTTTCAGCGATCGCTGACGCTATTCGCATACCATCGCTAGGACTGAAGCTTTATGACTTTCTGTTTATGTTGATATTAAAAAAGGCACTGAAAAGCAATAACTATGCAAGATATTAAATTGCAAAGATTTAACTGAATGAGGTCTTATATCGGTATAATGTTTATGTTCATCAACATTTATGAGAATGTTATGTCCTCTTTTATCAATTACTCTTTGAATTTTTATTGCGCTGGGAACGAGAGACCTTGCGGTGGAATATGAAAGTCCTTGCTTTATCATCGCACACCGTTGCACTGCTGCTGGGTGAATTCAATGACATATGAAATATCGAATCATAACTTTAATATTAAATAAAGGTGGTATCAAGTACCTAATAATAGACTAAATTACCAGGAAGTTCGTTTACATTTTACTTTTTAGCGCTGGTTTTTTTTTCAGTTGTCTTATTTTTTATTTAAAAATAATCTACTTAACGTATAACGTTCCATCTCAGTAGTCGTATCCACGTACAATTAGCACACATACAATGAGCGCTGTACGAAAACATACGAAAATTCACGAACGTCGATCCCACTTTAGTAAAAAAAACTGATCCAACATAAATGTATCGAAAGAGGTTCTAAAAGACCTCATACTCTTCTAGATTGTCTGTTGGTCGCCTCAGCTGCATATGTTGGACGTTATGTCCGTTTTATCTGTACTCTATATTGCTTTACGAACGAGTATTTTCCAATATTGCCAAGCCATTCCAACCGCGTGCATTAATATATCAAAAATATGTTTTTTTTTTTATTTTCATTCGTAGTTCTGTATTGGCTACGTAATTGCTTACGTTACGTAAGCATTTGTGTGAATATATTGGTATGTTATTTTGGTATGTAGTGTTGTCAGAATATAGTTGGTAGGTACTTAGTCAAATACATTTTGATGTAATTTGTGTCAAAAAGACCTTCTAAGGAATTGTAAATATTTACGTTTAAAAAATATTTAAGTTTCTTAAAAACGGGTAATTTCTAGAAATGGAAAATGCCAAGTTTTTTTTACTATGTATTTATAGATACATAATTTAACAAAGGGGACAAAATGTAAATAGTTATATGGTAAGTTAATGCTCATTCAAATACAAATCTTCCAGCAACCTAAATTGGAGCAAAAGTGTTTAAAATTACAATAAATTTAAGATTTATTTTCACTCTGTTTCTAAAATGATCTTGTAGTTCGATTGACCACAATCTTCTGATCTGTTTTACATACTCATTATACACTACCTCTACACCAGACCTACCGACTCGACCCACTCACTACCAAAGTATTCAGTTTAATTTATCGCTAACAATAAACCTTCAAACAAAAATATTTTACGAACTCCATATGTTACAGTAGGAATGCAAAATTAAAGTTTCCAGTGCATCTGTTATCTCCGACGCACACCATGAATGCCTGACCATTCATTTGATAAATTGAACGATATATAATGAATGACGCAGTTTTCCGGAAAATAATTATTGATAGCTGACAATTATGAGAATATTTGGGTACAAATTCTGACGTTATGGAGTAAAAAATTCAGTTTTTTATAAAAAGTAATTTCCATTGTATGAATCTAAGCAGGAGCTCATGACTAAACTGCAACTGCACATGGGGATCGATCGCAGGTTAAGCTACGCTTGTCACGGTCGGTCCGTGGATGGGTGACCATCTATGTCATAAATAGTAAAGTCTAAATCGTCGTTCTTGGTTATTATTCATGCATCTGTCTGTCAAAGATGTATGAATAACAGCCGGGACCCACAATTTAACGTGCCTTCCGAAACACGGTAACAGAGATGTGACTACCGAATGGTTTTAGGACTATGAGTAGTATAGTACTAGTATATATTATATTTATCTTAATGTACGCCATTAACTACCCTGTTTCAAATTCTTCCATAATTCAATTCCATCCAAAGGTTGTCTGGAAGAGATTGATAGAGATAAGATTTTTAGATTTTTAGCCTTAAGACCGCCCTTTTGTACTCATCATATTTGTTTGTATTGACCTAAATTGTTTTTCCTTATGGTGTACAATAAAGAGTATTCTATCTATCTATGATATTAGGTAACAATCCGACCAGATAACCACCAATTTTATAATTCAAGACCCCATTTTATGCTTCATTTTGGGAGTTTAGTGGACCATCCATATACTTTCCTAGTCTTTAAGTGCAGCCATAAAGTATAGCTGGCAACCACAGACTAAGACTTGCTGGACTCATGAATAAAAGAAGTGACGTCACGATTTGTGCTATAAACGTCGCGGTTTCGATTTATGCACGATACTAATATTTTTATGAGCAGTTTCAGAAGTCGAATGCGTTTAAGGTTTATATTTGTATGATAGGGTACTCATAGTTGGAGTGGGGTTTGAATAACTTAAGATAAAACCGCATTTTTAGTGTTTTAAACAATTTGAACCTTAAGGGTTAAAGCGGAACCCTATTATTAAGGCCTTGTCTTCCTATGCCAAGGTCAACAGGCTTTTTTGTTAAAGAATACTTCACATTTTACAGAGTAGATATATATATTTTTTGCAGCTATAACCAAAATTAGATGGTATAATAAATGAAAACGAAGGTTAAGTCACGGCTGTTACGGTCATAGATGTATTCGGTGATCTTCTGATGCGTATTTTTGACGTGATAACTGCTTATAAATCGAAAGATAGGCCAGCATGCTCGAAAAATTGTGACGTTCCGCTAACCTAACACACATCATACTCATAACAATGTATCTAAAATTTATTTACCTAAAGTATCATTTTTCCTACATTATATTACGGTTGTATATCCTTATTCTTGTATCCTATGATCTGTGTCAAGACGACGGTCAACCTAACCTTAAGCACCATCGACCTTTGACCTTTGACCTCAAACCCTCCACTCTCCTTATCATCGTAAACTAAAACGCAATATTCTCAGGTAAAATATTAAGGGGAATCTCTTCAGCATTCTGTGCAAGTATGTGACGTGGAATCGAGTTAGACCCTCTTTCGCGTCGTATCAAAATCCTTCATTTCGTAAATCTCAACGACACAACATATGTAGGAAGATGCCAGCTACCTTCGCACTTACAATCTTATTTGTCCTCATCCCGAACGAAATTCGTCTCGCACCACCATCGCTACTTTTATTGCCATCTATCTCTGGTATATGTGGTTGTGTGTATACGCTTAACACACGAAATACGACGCTTCGTTCGTATTCCAAATCTAGGTATAAATAGGTTAGGTATTTGTGGATTTCGTCTGAAGATGTATTTGGGTTTCAGTCGACCAAAAGGGGATTTAGATGTTTTCTACGGATTTGTAAAGATTTCATGGAAATGTAAAAGTAATAAGTAGCGACCTGTAGAAATTATATATGAAACAAAAATGAGTTATTTCAGTTCGTTATGCTTCTAAAAGAAACAAAAAATGAAATTTTATATTTTTACCCGGAAAATGATAAATAAAAATCATACACTGTTTTGCGTAAATATTTTATCGGACAAATATAGAGCTATAAGCCATAAAAAGAATATATTGTATCCATTTTAATCCCCAATCAGGCTGAATACACAGACTCATCCGATAAACCTTCGTTTCAACAAAACATAAAATTCATTGATACACAGCGCAGATTTTAACAAAATCTCACTAGATCGCTGGTCGGGAGGAAGCTCCTGCAGAATACAAATCCAAGGTGATACCTGACCAGGGGAGAAAGAACCCTCGTGTCTTTTAAAATACCCTTTTACAGACCAAATAACATTAAGATGCGGGGTCGGGGGAGGTCAAGTGAGGCTGGTTGCAGCAGGCGGGCAGCCGACCACCTGAGATTTCAATTTTGCGACGCTGAATAAATTTATTCGTATTTCACCGCCTTCTTTGTTGAACTTATCAACATAAAGCTATACCGGAATGGGAGTGTAATGTGATTCCATTCCTAAAATAATATTATCATGCACTCCATATGTTGTGTCACGGAGGTGGCTTGTAGACAAGGAGGTTCTAATAGGATCCATTTGGAATGGTATTGCTATTTTGCTTACTGAAATAAGTATGATTTTTATCTTCATACTAGCTGTTGCCAGCGACTTCGTCCCCGTGGGTAGAAGATATAAGTTATGATTTATACCTGCCCTGCTTTTTTCACATTTTCCATTGTATCTTCGCTCCTTTTAGCCGCAGCATGATGGTTTATAGCCTAAAGCCTTCCTCGATGAATGGTAAATTTTTCAATTTGGACCAGTAGTTCCTGAGATTAGCGCGTACAAACAAACAGACTCTTCAGTTTTATATATTAGTATAGATATAGATTAACTCGGTGTTGGCAAAAAGTGATTGAATTTAAGCATACCCGTAGAACATCTTCCAAAATTCAGGTAGTATCTGCAAATAAACTTGAATAGCCTTCTAGTAAAAAATATTTATTGTCATTTTTTTTCTCCCTGTACAAAATGCACTCTGAACCAGAAATGAAACACACATACCCAAAATTTCTTCATTAGTAAGTATCACTTTACAGTCGCAAACAAAAAGCTTTTCCAATAAAACGATCGATAATCCGCTATCATATTAAACGCATCCAATTAATTCTCATTCAAGGGAACAATTACGTCGCAATATGGAAATTTTATATTTGGGGACGCGGCGAACCTGTCACCTTTTTAAATACGCCATATTGTATGGCATTATGCCAAGTGGCTCTATCTGGTGGCGCGCATACACCGCGGCACATACATCACGAAATATATTAACACTAACATTACAACAAAATTTGGCTTTATTACATTTTTTTTGGGGAACCTTCGAGACGTTTCCATTACTCCGTATTCCTTTCTTATCTGAATAATTCAACATTCCCGACGTGACAGAAAGAACGATAAGGCAAACACCATTAACGTGATTGCAACAAAATATTGTGCTTTCAACAACCTTTGCCGGATTTCCTTCTCGTAAATGTAATTATTTTGTGGAAACATACTGTTATTTAAATCTTTTGTAAAAAAAATAAGTGTCATTTGATATTTCGGCGTTCCATTTCACGAGTAAATTATGTCTATCTATATATGGTCTACAATAGCTTAGTGGAAGTACTCGTAGAAGGAACAGACCAATTTTTTTGTTAAGATTGCAATGTATAGTATTAAGTTATTTTCGTTAAATATTCCAAACACAGGGAAATTGGAAAGCGAAATTTTACAACATTACTACAATGATAATAATATTTTATCATCATTGGCCTAGCCTTTTCCCAACTATGTTGGGTTTGGCTACCAGTCCAACCAGTTTCAGCTGAGTACCTGTGTTTTACAAGGAGCGACTGCCTATCTGACCTCCTCAACCCTGTTACCTGGGCAACACGACACCCCTTGGTTAGACTGGCTGTCAGACTTTTTCAAGCTTCTGACTACCTGTAACGACTATCAAAGATGTAGGAATAACAGCCGGGACCCACAATTTAACGTGCCTTCCGATACACGGAGGAACTCGCTATGACACAGATGGTCACCCATCTACGGACCAACCGCGTCAAGCATAGCTTAACCTGTGAGCGTTTCACTTATGCGGTTATAGCTTAGCCACGAGCTCCTCTTGAGCCTCTCCTATTGATAATAATATTTTATGTTTCACAAAATAATAGTCCCAGATCATAGGTCCAGACGTCAAAGGTAAATAATCCGAGCCACAAGCTACGAGGGCGATAGGTAAGTGAAATGACTTATTGAAATAAATCGTGTGCCGAACACGAAATCGAATTTCTTCCAACATCTGAAGAATGATGGTTCAGTTTATACATAAATCAGAACTCTGAAGGTAAATGTTACAGGAGGTATGATTATGTTACGATTTACTAATATTTAATGCTGGCTAACACGTACAATAGTAACAAGTCTAAAAAATACGAGGTTGTATTAGAGAAAATATAATATTACAAACGTTTTGGGACTAAACCGACGGTACCTAAATAAATATATACTAAATAAAAAAACTTCAAATAAACGGAAATCAGAGGGGACTAGTTATTCACATGGTTAGAGATTTTAAGTAGGATGTAGGCAACAACGCAAAAAAATACAAAATATAATCTATACCTACACAAAAACACATTCATTACCTACTGATGTTGGTATTTATTTGGTTGCTTCGTAACTGGTAAGAACTTATAAAGTAATGTGGTAGAATAATTCTTCAAAACAAGATTTTTAGCTTTTTTACTAATTTATAACGAAACTCCAATAGCCAGCTCTAGTTAAATCAGTTGCAAAACACGGAAATATAATCGTCATCAGTCAGATATTTTAAAAAAAATCGTCTTCCCGATGGGCGCAAAACTTATGAGTTTTTATAAGTCACAAAGGAACAGGAAAGAAACTGACCTTACATACTGGCCTATTAATCATTATTTCCATTATCGTAGTAAGCTGTAAACATTAGCTTCTTTAAACCGAAGATAGGTTCAGAACACCTGATTAAAATCAATGCTTTTATTTACACCTTAAACCATTTATTTACCAGAGTTCACTAGGACGTAGGAGCCAGGCAAATTACGTCAGAATGCAGAAAATGTGTTCTGTTTTATTAGAGAGCTCGATAAATTCTGTACGTGCTCCGGCTCGGCGGATCAAAGCTGGCGTCACGTGGAAAAAAATACTCTCGCAGTGTATCGACTACCTGCTGTGGCTCAGGAAGGCTTCGCTTTAAGTCTATTCAACGCCGAAACACGTAATGAAAGTATTGGGGACCGATGTTTGATGGTCTCAACTGGTAATAAATTTACTTGTTTGTAGGAAAAATATTATTACTTTACTTTTGTTGGAATAAAATTTGGAGGAGGAGCTCGTCCCTAAGCTCAACACCATGAAATAACGTCTTATGAAATGATGGTCACCCATCCACAGACCGACCCGTTCAAGCGTAGCTCAACCTGTGTTCGATCAACATGTACAGTTATACCATCGCAATTAGCCACAATTCATTTTCAAACGTGACCAAAACCCCGTAAACATCAACTAGGTGAACAAAAATGTAGTTTTGACAAATGAACAACAATCTCTAGCGATATGAAATGTAATTTTCTATCTCGTATTATAATAACGAGATAGTCTAGTACATAAGTAGGCCGGTATAACTGAGTATCTGTCGCAGACACGTTCACTCCATCCCGAGGACGTATTTTGCAATTTCATTTCCCCCGAGAGGCAGACACGGTTTACGCGACACCTTATTCTTAACTTTAATATTTCTGCTATATAATCTTCGGACTTGGGGGCCTAGAGCCACGTCTTAAAGGAATATTATAGCAGTTGCGGAAACGTGACAGCTCATGCCTCTGGAGAGCGGCGTCTCTTTCCCACAATAGGGATAATAACTAGTCCTAAAATGAAAAACCTTGTTCCCATCATCATCACCCTAGCTTTTTCCTAACTACGTTGGGGTCGGCTTCCAGTCTAACCGTATTGAGCTCAGTACCAGTGTTTAACAAGGAGCGACTGCCTATCTGACCTTTCAACCCGATACCAGGGCCCAGTTACCTGGGCAACACGATACCCCTTAGTTGGACTGGTATCCATCATATAGATAATCAAAATATAAGTATTTTCATCTTTCTTTAAATAATAGAAATTGCAAAATATAAACTGCTTTAAATTTTAGTAGAGGGGTATTGTGACGTAACGACTTCGTAAATTGTATACAGAGAAGTGACGTAACGTGTAAAATCCATTCACTGTAATTTGATCTATTTATGTTTTGCGGGACAAAAGAAAAATAACGTACCCATTATTTTTCATTAAACTACATGACGGGCATTGAAAAGAATTGTCATCATCATCCCTATTCTAAGGCATTACTTTAAGATGATGATCCGACGAAATACAAAGATCCAAGACCTTTAATCTAAAATGCGATGTGGTACCAACCAGGAGCCATCCGGGCATCTCTATAGCAGCACATGGACGACCTAAGCGTTATAGGTCTAATACTATTAAATGGAATCGTTTCCTGTCTTCCTTTCACCAGCCTTACAACACATTAAGTACAATTACAACAATTTATTAGTATTATTTTATCTATTTTTATGAGAAGAGGAGACCCGGTCCTTTTGAAAGGCCTATACGGGGACACAGGTCCAACGTGCAGTGGCCTTCTTGAGGACTTTATTTTTGAAATGAAACTACTTTTACGGATTTTATCGCGGTTTAATTTTAGATTTTAGTTCCCGACGTTTCGAAACCTTTGCAGGTATCATGGTCACGGGCAGACTGAGATGGAGACATCTTCTGTCAAGACGAACACCATCTCAGTCTGCCCGTGACCATGATACCTGCAAAGGTTTCGAAACGTCGGGAACTAAAATCTAAAATTAAACCGCGATAAAATCCGTAAAAGTAGTTTCATTTCAATGTCTAACATTCGCGTAAACCTAAGACTTTATTTTTCTCTTATTAATTATATAGTAACCATCCCCACGAAAATTACTATAGAAATACAACGATGTTTAAAAATAAGCCGCAAATGTGGTTTATTTGACATGTGGTTACTGAATACGGTATTTTAGAGAATAAAGGAAATGTTTAGGCATTTCTCTACAATGATTTTGTTTTCGAAACTGGGTTTACACGTGTAACCAAGATACATACATAATATTCGTTATTAGTTTCTGGCACGTGTAATCTATAATTATGTTAATGTTTGTTAGCTTAGTTATAGAAATCTGATACACAAACAATAGAACGCCTTGACATTTTCTGTCCATAGAAGTATTATTATGTTATTGATTATGTCTCGATTAAGAATAGCCTATAGATGTCAGATCGTTGGATACAGACCTCTTTCCATATGGGAAAGATTTCAACATTGAACATTAAGTTTTCTTATTACAAGTTGGCGATAATAGATTCCAATATTTGGAATAAGGTTCTTTTAATTGTCTTTGTCATTTGTCAGTGGCGTTTGGAAATAATTATGAAAATGCATAACTTTGAAAATTCACATTAGTATTTTGCTTGCATTGGGATGGAACCTGCTCCTCGCGCGTACCAATCCATACATAGAAACGCAAGCCAAAGACGAAATTCTAAGAACATTCTATAACAATATACACTTGTGCAAACATACTTAGGAATACGCCAACTTACTTGTCGTCATGGTGCCGGTACCGTATCTTGCGAAAGCAAATTTTACGCAATCGTTAAACAAATATGTAAAGGGAAAAAACTCTCAAGCAAAACTTTTCGTTCAAGAAATAAAAAATAAAACCTGGAATCGTTTCTACTTTTAAAGCATATGATAAACGTGTGATTAATGTTTTTAGTAAAATGATTGCGGAAAAAACAACCCCGATTAATACCATAACTAAAATCCACTCAAAGAAATGTGAATCAGAACGACAAGCCTTCAAATGCTATTTGGATTCGGGGCACTTTTTTTTTCGAATTTCCTCTATTTTTAATTAAATGTTGTTAAAACAGAACATCAGTTGTGAAAATGTATCGATCTAGCACTGGATCACATCTAGTCATACGCCTTACGCCAGACCAGACCTTTGGTTACGAACCCCTAAAAAATTGCTAAAAACATTCAAACAAGAATCATACAACTACAAATTCATCAATACGAAACAAAAAAACAATTTGTCTTTCAGTCTAGACAATCTAGAGGCATTTCCATTTAGATTTCTTCAAATTAAAGGTTTTTAAACATGTACCAAGACATCGAGAGACTGGAATTAATTCTATTTTAATTAAAATTCTCCTTCTTTTGAACCTTTTTGTTCGTCTGTGCTAATATAAACACAAATAAGTCAATGGCCTTGAAAATTGCCTTCCTTACTCAATCTGTACCAGAAAAATACATGGTTGTCTGAAACAACGCTATCATTTTGTATTTTCTTTGTTGTAAGAAACCCAGAATTCTCTGTTTAATTAATTGGAATCGTTTTAGCATACTTTTTGCTTTGGCTTTCGTTAATTAACGAATATTTGACAATGATAGATGTTGGATGTACTAAGTATTTTGCAATGCAAAGCTATAAGTAATTATGGCTTTAACACAGTTATTGATATCACTAATTTCCCGCGACCAAGATAAATATTTACGTAAGCAATATAATAACTGCTAAAATCAACCACTCCTATAACGCGCCCGCTAGTAGATATAAACATCAAGGGTTCATCTGAAATAAGCTACACTCTTGTATATATTTCTGATTTGACGTATGTAGGTCTCGTTTCCAAAAGGTAAAAACGGAAAGCTCATTATTTTTCTTACGTGTACATAAAACATCTAGGAAGTAAACAAATAATGTTCAGAAAAAAAATATCAACATTTTTTATGATAATTGCTGAAGCTATATTCGTAAAACTCACGCTTCACTCAATATAGTTAGAATAATTCTCTGAAACCCCGAGCTTTGTTATTTCTGATGGAGTATGCACCAGTTTGTTTGTTGATGTCTTTTCAATAGCTTCGTTTCGAATTGAAAACCGAATTCGGTAAACCATTCAATTTACGGCTCAGACAGGTCTTTGTGCGCTCCCAAACAAAGGAGGAACGTAAATAAGAGTTCGCATTTTAATTCTCTAAGGCAATTCACATCTGTATGTACTGGCATTAATTCTGTCTATGAGGGATTAAGTCAGATGCAGCGCGCTCTCCACGGGGTACGGCCGCCGCGATTTTTACAAGAGCACCCATTACCACATTTAATGAAATCCTCACTGTTTTAATTTGACTTGGTAAAGCAGCGAAATTACTACTGCGTATTTCAAACCGTGCCGCAAAATAAGTAAAAGATGAATAATGGCTTACAAATTATTTTAAATGCGGTTCGGGTTTTTTACCTGCGCTGCTGAAAATTTTTGTTTTACTACGTGCTGAACTCACCTCTTTTGAACTGGACAGGCAACTAACAATTTAAAATTCAGTGTACTATAATATTCCACATTACTTATAACTATAAAACAACACCATCTAGTCTCAAAGAAAACAAAGCTCGTATCATGAGTATTATACTACTGATAAATGTCTTAGATTTTTAAATTTAAAGTGATTCGATCACAGGTCCGTAGATGGGTGGATGTACAGCGAGTTCGCGTTTGACAGTCGTTACAGTCAGTCTAACCAAGGGGTGTCGTGTTGCCCAGGTAACTGGGTTGAGGAGGTCAGATAGGCAGTCACTCCTTGCAAAACACTGGTACTCAGCTAAAACCGGTTAGACTTTTAGCCTAACCGGTTTAAACATAGTTGGGAAAAGGCTAGGCCAATGAATGATATGTATTTTTAAATACATACAAATAAATAAGCAATAACTTAACACCCTAAAATAGCGAAGACACCATGGGACTTGTCGATTCATTGAAATTAGTAGCAATTATGTAGGTATATTGGCTGTATATCGCGTAGACTGTTGGTTGCTGTGAGCAGGGCCGGATTTGAAACCTTGACCGCCCCAGACCTTATTAGTTATTAAGTATTTGCACTTTGCGCGTTGGTTCACAGCAGACGTGACTACTACAAGAAGAAACCGCCAGAATTCTCTGATTTCTCGCCTAAACAAAATACCCCGTCCTACTTGGCCTATCGGGAAATCCACTCCCACAATCACATTATATTTACCTGTAACTATTTTAGATATTCATATCATAATACCGAGATAAACCTTTAATTTGACTGTCAAAGCATAGCGTCACTATGAATAAACTAATAATAAGGTGTCTGGTCAGGTTGCTCTTGACATAAAACCAATGAGTCGCTAGAAATGTGACGTAACATGTTATTACTGGCCTAAGTTTCAGTCTAGACCACTGTTTTGTGTATGATTTTATATTGGTATAAGTTGACTCAATATATTCCGAAAATATCAATGTCGAACAAAGAACAATATGTCCAATTAAGCCTCTAAAAGGAGTTTCGTCAATTGCGTAAATACTTATTTGAAGGTTTTCATTTTCTTAAAGTATTAGTTTGATAAACATTTCATTTTAAAAACCATTTAAAAAAAGAGGCCTGCAAAAAGTTTGGATACGCTTCCCTTAGTGGTAACACCAAATGTCTCTACATCCAGATTTAATCACCAAAATTGTCATACCAACAAAACAAACCATTAAAATAATACGAGAAATAAACGGATTTGGTTTAAAATGAATAAAAACACTCTTGTACGAGTACTTACACTCATTTAATACATTTTACTGCGACCGTTAAAAGATCGTAACGGCAACGTAAAGTAAGGTTAAAATGGCCGAAATAAAAATGTGGACGGACACTTGAATGCGTTCAGATTAAACAAAAAGTGTTGCCAACTCTGGAGAACCACAAATGATAATAATTTCAAGAATAGGTACACACACTTGATTTCACAAATCGTTAGTTTCATCAATAAACTAATAATAATCTAATACATCATAACTAATAATAAATAGTACATAATTAATTTTTAATAGGTTCTTAACTTTCGTTTGATAAGTTAAATGGTTAAAAAGGTATTTTTCTCATTATTGATACTTCAACTATTTACGCCTCCTATAACTATCACTTATCAGGCGTATATCGTTACGTGTGTAGTAAAATTTTGCAATACGCAACCTGCATTTTAAAATGCATAAAAGACAACAGAAATAATTACCAAGATGTCATCCATTTCGGTCTAGTATCACGGGTATGACGGCTGTCTGACATTAACTGTCCGTGGCAAGCCCAGGCAAAGCGCTCAAACGAACACTTTTTTCCTGAAAAATGTTGAAACAAACTGACGCAACTGTTTTAGAACAAAATAAAACAGGATGGACTATGTTCCGCAAAAACAATTTCGCGAATTCGTTGCCGTTATTTTTGCTGTAACTAGTACATCGTACGTATGCATTTAGGTATTAGGTTTCCATGTTTTTTCTGGGAAATGGAATTCGAGCTTCGGTGAGCTGACGTGGTCCACTTGTATTTCACAAACGAACTCCAATTATTTTATTTCATCAACTAATAGGAAGCTCGAGTGCTATCAAATTCGCGGTCCATTGAGAGTCATGAACACATGCTAAACTCGGAAATGAATTGGGAATTCAAATTCAAACTCTCCGAGCGTTTTTATTTGGATATGGAACGCAACTACATGCAGCTCGCGTGCCACGCTATCTATCCGCCATTTCACTTCACAAGAATAATATTTAGGGAGTGTATTTTTTGCTGTGGCCAGTGGCCGGTCGGCGCTAGCGTTTTATTGCACACTATTCCGGGGAATAAACGCGGTAGGGGGGTTAATGGACCGGCGAGGAGGCTCTCCCACTCCCCCATCCTGTCCTCTGTATTGGCTGCGAATATTGAATATTTTTGCTCTGTACTGAAGCTAGGCACTGCGCGGGTAACCACTAATCAGTGGTCCATGATGTACGACTGTTTATTACCGCACTACTTTGCATATGTGTGTATTCCGCCGTATGTAAAACTTTGGCGGGTGCTTATTATCATAAACATTCGCTGTTTCTATGTCCCACATGCTAACGACAGCTGTTCCATATGTATTGTTACTTTTTGTGTCAGACTACATTTTGATATTCTTAGTGCATTACAGGTATTTAATTTGGTTTGTAGCGAGCGAGCTACGAGCCGAGGTAGCGCGAACTACATATATATAGAGAGAACTTGAAAGAGACCGTTTTCAGCAAGTGATGCACATTAATTTGAAAATACATTGGTCGCGATTTGAGCCTAAGACCTTTAATTAAAAAGGCTATCTCTGCTATGAGCTTAATGCTAACATAAATATCGTAGAGAAAAAAATACAGGCCGTAGAATAAAAACAATCGATAATGAAAAAGCACTCTCATAAAAGAAATATAAACATAAGCACACATCTGAATCATAGACAAACATTTGAAGCACGTCCAATACGTGCACATGACAGGGTTTTTAGCGATTTTCTCTCTCAGTATAACAGCCCTAAATGTTGGGTCGGTAGGCTTCGGTTAAATAAACGTTGGAGCAATATAGAGCAACCTTCTGAGGCAACAATAACACTTTCTTTCAGGTCCAAGGTATTACGCAATGTGGGTACTTTTGTTTTATTTTAAGGAGTAAAGGAGATTGTGTTCGTAAACTGTTGCCCGTGGTCAGGTATTTAATGAAATGATAATTATGAGCGCGATATTAAAGGAGAGTCACTTAAGCTGTGGAGAAGTTTAAGAATTTTCAAAAAATTCAGGACAATTTTATAAATACACTAGCTGACCCGGCAAACGCTGTTTTGCCTAATAAATTATTTTTATTTGTATGTATTTTTAAAACCACATTATAAAAAAAGAAAAACAAAAAAAATCTTCTAAAAAATAAAATAATAATATTTCGTATGAAAAACCCTTATCACTTAGGGGTATGAAAAATAGATGTTAGTCGATTCTCAGACCTAGTGAAGACGCATATAAAATTTGGTAAAAATCGGTCAAGCCGTGTCGGAGGAGTACGGTAACTAACATCGTGACACGGGAATTTTATATATTAGAAGATATAGATTGAATTTGATCTTTATTAAGATCTTAGTTAAACGTAATTCTTAACAAGATTTGTGATAGCAAATTCCTCATTGAAATGAACCGCCATACCTCTTAATATATCAAGAAAACAATAAAAAAGTATCAGCAAAGAATCATGCCCTAATAACTAATGGGACCATTAACAGCTAATGTAGGGTTAATAAATATGAATAATGTATAAACCCTTATCACGCATGAGTAGTTATATTACCCATTTGCGATTGCCCATTAACTGTCAGCGGACGAACGGACCAAGTCTACTCAGCGGTAACTATGAGTTCCCACGCACCTAAAAAGTGGGCAACAACTTTAATGTAATGTTGAGTATAGTAATGGAGTGCGGAGAATAATTGTAAGGAATATAGTAATATTTAGTAGTTGTGAAAGAGATGCCGCTCTATACCGTGTAGTGTTTTGTCACGCTTCCCCAATGCTTTTAAGTATATAAGTGGCTTTTGCCCACGACTTTGTCCGAATTGCTATGATATAACATAGATATGAGGAAGGAATTTGTAAATTCAATCAACTGACCTCTCTACCTCGCAACAAAAGTAATTATTTTCAATAATTTTATAATTACAATTGGATTTTACTTCAACCATTCTTTGTTACAGAAAACTTGGTAAAATAAAAATGATAGGATGAATATAAAAGAAACTACTTATTTATGTAAGTAACGTATTTTGTGTCCTTGTAAGGGGAAGCTAAAGAGACACCATAACCCACACTAGAAACTTGATTGGGTAACAATAAACTTAATCTAAATAAAGTCACACAGACTCTATATAAACACCACCGAACTATCCCGTAATGAATCAAAATAAACCACTAAATACCTATGTACGACGACTTACAGGCAAAATATTACCACGCCAACATTTAACATAATAATTGAATGTTGCCCTTAATTAATTTATTCGAGAACCTAATTATCCATCGCAATCAATTTGGCGTAACAGGACGTCCAATTAAACTGTAACGAGGTAATATAAATCACTAACCATGATATTTATAATTCGAAAATGTGACTAAAAATATTTTCGACTTATTTGATATTCCGAATATGGTCCCGAAATATGTATGTTGAATGTTTGTGTTATGTGCTTATATGAAACATACATTTTCGTGTATTTGTAAATTTCTTAACTTGTTGAACCTTGAGCTGGATACACGATAGAAACGAAACGGTAACCTTAGGTACTTAAAATGTTTAGTTTATTTAATACTGGCTCTTGTTGGTGATGTCGATTTTTGCTGCAAAAGTATTACCCTCCTTTAACGTGGACGGCTAAAAGCTGGCAATCGATTAATCTAAGGTACTTCTATCTCTAAACCTTCAAAACCATCAATTGTGCGGGAAGATGTTACACACGTACACATTCCCATACGTTCGCTGTTATAAAATTAGTGTGATAGCTACAAGGAAATAACACTTCTTATAAACATTTTATGCAAAATAAATTTAGAGATCGTTGTACACAACTACAAAAAACTCAACCACTCAACAAATTTTTGCCGTTAATTGAAAACACACAAATAAGTCGGTAAAACAAGTTTCGGTTCAGTTGGCATTTCAGCGAGCCAGGCGCTCTGCACTTTAAATTGTAAACATACCGCAATGCCTCTTTTAAATTCAACTCCAACGTCAGAACTTCAATAGTTTAAAAGTAGGTTAAAAATCAGGCAGGTTTGCTGTGCAAGTAGTTTGAAATACTCATGTACTTGCATATCTATGGCATCTAGTATGCCGTCGGAAAAACTTTGGAGGTAACGACGGCGCGACTTGTGCATGCGACTTGTCGCGCGCCTGCGATTGTAAGCGCATTTGCTTAGTCGACAAGTGACGGAAAACTTCGCGAATCTTTTGGGAACAGAATTGTATGGCGAACACGATTTTACACTCGTTCCGTTTACGTTTTCAGTGTGACTATGTTAATGTTACAGAGAGTGATGTTATTCATAATATTCATTGAGTAAACCGTTCTTAAGCAACTTAATCCGTCTCACGAAAGTTATTATAAAGTTAAAGTACTGTAATGACATGCCGATGCCATTATTTTCGTTTCGGTCTTTAACATCAGCATCATCCCGTCTCCGTCCACTGCTGGGCAAAGGCCTCTCACATGGCATGCCACTGAGCTCGATCTTCAGCTCTTCTTCTTTAAGATCAAAACATCAAAAGTTAAAAGCTTTTATTTCATTTCTATGGAGAAGAACCGAGAAGAAACTATATACGATACTTTTTTTTTAAATAAGTGGGCGCGGCGATCGCTGGTTAGATCCCAGCGCCAAGCGTTGTATGATAAACGAATGCTTCATCATGAGGAATACAAGGATTGAATTCCTTAATGCGGGCAACACATTTTATTTTGATCGTACCAAAAATCTATATAGATGAGTTACTTTTTGTTAGTCATTAATCATTCCTGTGTACTACATATAGTACCACATCGTGCTGAGGCTTAGCCTGTCAAAGGACTCCATCCATTAACAGTACAACTCGAAGTTCTCACAGCTTTTAGTTTCCTTATTCTCTTTGCTGTTCGAAAAGCACGTCGAAGTGACCGGCGAACATAACTTTCGACGAATTCCTAATATTTTGACAAAGTTGAGCACCCATATAATGACAATGATGAATGCACCCTACAAAAATAAGTACGTGGTTGCTATATAGACTAATTAAAAAAGCCACTGGGGTCGCTGGAATTATCCAAGCGTGGGACAAACATTTATGTGATCCACAAATTCCCTGAGACTAGATGTCTTTTAGCATGTGACTTGAATGTTTACGAGTCGTTGTTCTCAAGATTGATTATTTTTCTTTCTTTTAATGATTACAATTTACACAATTATTGATATGTTTATTTATAGTTACTTGTAAATTATTGATAAGCGTCTCAATTTGAACGCAATGCGAATTTGTTTAACAACATCAAGGACCCATCAAGTCCCTTTGAAATACAAATTGTAAACGAACCCAGAATTACATGTGGAGTGCGCTGTAGCGTGTAGGTAATAGAATGGGCTACATAGACGTTCGCTCATGGTTCATCGACAACTGGTGCCCTCTCTCGTTATTTCTCCTATTCAATAGTTTCGAAATGTTCGCAGGTTTCCAGTCCGCGATTTTGCTTTCAATGCACTGCATCGCCTCATTTTATGCAAGGTTTTCTCGGAATGCGAACGATACATTTTATGTTAGAAATATTCTGATACACCTGTTCCACGGCGGACTTTTGGGAATATCGCAACGGTTTTATGCGTATCGTGTTTTCTGTTTCATCGAATGTTAAGTTTTGAATTCACAGTTTTTGTAACGGTTTTTTTTGAAGTCCGATCCTCGAAATTTTGACGTTGTTTTGTATGTTCTTTTATATGAATAAGGGATATTTAGAACTACATGTTTTCTTACTTTTTTATATTTTCTCTTTTTCTGTAAAACAAACCTTTGATGAATTTTATTTATAGGCTCTGTGATCAGTGCCGTATTATCCATAAGGCACTTTAGGCCAGTGCCTAGGGGCCCACTATGACCAGGGCCCAGCACACCCTTTTCAAATAAAAAAAATATGAAACCACGCTAGAAGCCCACATTATTGACACTATGCATCTAAAAAAAAAGCTCGACAAATTATCGTCTCATATTTATATGAGACGATTTCAAGTCAAGTTCAAGTTATTTTCATTCAGTGAAGAATTATCTCACACTACGATTTTTATCTTACATTTAGTAGGTCTGAGAATCTTCTACATATACTTCTCATACCCCTTAATAATAAGGGGCTTTTGTTTGTAGGTTGGACGGCTAGGGTTTCTAAAAAATAGGTATTCGTTACAGAATTTCCAGATATAAACCAACTCTATTCAATTAAGTAAGAACTCTAATCTCAGTAAGTTTTCATACTATTTAAAAGTGAAACTTTACATTTACAAAGTAAAGGTGAGACGTGTTAGATGAAATAAGATACAAATGTTTAATAAGCATATTATTTTCAAGTCAACACAAAGGGCTTTCAACTGAGCGGAGTTGCTGTTAATAATTAATATAAATAGGTGCTTAGTACTAGCACAAAGTTAAGATATTTTACACCACACTATTAACACAAGAAATTAGTATCTAATTTCAAAGAAAAGGATAAATCATCGGTATGTAAAACATATGTAAACAGGAGATATTTCACACAGCGGGACGCCTCGTAGGAGTTTTAATAACAGGTGTGGGCACAAAGGCCGGACGGCCCATTGTCTGTGCCTCATCCCGGCCGCAAACGAACGAGGCTCTCATTTTGCGCCGCAAGCCGCGACACACCCGAAATATTCGCAACGAGTTTGTTGACGACTGCCTAACTAGCAGTAAACCGCCATTTTAGTTATTCGAAATTTCAACGTTGGTCAAGCAAGCTGTAGGAACCTTCTAGTGTTTGAATTATTGAGATGTTATAACATTTTGAGAAATAAGAACATAACAAATAATAATGATTAAAAAAAAATATTTTTTCATCACTCGATTTTTTTACCTATCACGGCCTTTGGTATAAAAACATTCATGTTAGTTCTCTTCTTATAATTTAGTTGTTCCAAATCTGACATGTAATTTCTAAAATATCACGTTCACAACTTTATGCTCAAAACAACAATTTTACAACTTAATTCGAAAGATTGTTAGACTATGTCTTTGTTCATCTGAATTGCATCGTAATAAGCTTCACATTAAGGATGTTCGATATTCATCGATGTTAAATAAACATCGATGTTTAACTATAAACATCGATGGATGGACTGAGATATCATCAAAACATTGATGTTACCTGAATAAAATATTGAAACGTAAATTATTATTTTACGTTTCAGTGTGCAGTGGGTGTACATGAAGCTATCATGTATAAATATTCATTAGCAGATGATCAAGTGTCAACTAGGCATTTTCTACTTTATTTGATGACACTGATCAAAATAATCGAAGTAAGCTCACAGCCGTACTAATAAGTTTGTTCAATTTCATTTAATTTGAGTTTTTTTTAAATCTCGTCTCTGTCATACACTTAATGAGTGAGGTGTTGTTAAAATTCCATCTACTGGTAAATCATTTTAAACACACTGCCCCTCTAATCACTTGTCATTGGCGGAATCACTGCGCTTCCATGCAAAAGATTCCAAGAAAAAGATAAGTTAGTAATATTTTTTATACAAAGTGTTCCTAAAAAATACAGTTATTTCTACTGCATTTATCTAATTATTAAATCTTTTCATAACTATTATAGACAGTTTTATTTGTTTCCAAAAACATCGATGTTTTCAAAATATCGATGTCTTACCATCGATATTTATCTTACATCGATACTTTTGATTCGATGTTAACATCGATGTTTTCCTAACATCGATCATCCCTACTTCACATTACGGTTTTTATAAGTAGTATCTTCATGATATTTCAAGTACGTTGTTACCGAACGAGTCCTCTCAAAAACTTGCACTGCATAAAACTCCTTTCCGATAACTACACGACAAAAAAGATAGTAGCAAATTAATAAAACGAATCCCGCCGTCTCGATAGCCTCTTGTACATCTCGTAAAGGATATTATTTATTTTACGTTCATTCTGAGTACCATTACGAAGTTCTGCAGGCATAATCAATGGGAGAACATCATCGGTAGTAAGTACTATATTTATTTCTATGCATAAACATAGATGTTTCGTTTTTTTACTAAACTGGAAATTAAGCCTTTTCAGTATAGCAAAACAGAAAGTTACGTATGATAAATAGCGGAAGTTAGATAAAATAAGTAATCTAATATATTAAAGAACCAAGGCTTCTACCAGTGTTTTTTTTTAATCATTTGATATAAGATGTTCGTGTATTTAATACATTTAGTACACAAAATGTATTCTGATGCATTTTTATTCCGTCAGCGAGAGTTTCGGATACTAATTCTGATAGTTACAATTTCGATATTAATGGTCTAAATTGACATGTTATTCGGCACTATTTATATCCTGCTAAACATTGACGTGCTCAACGACGGTGAGATTGTACAATTAAGTTAAGAGTAGATATCATTGACGTGCACAACTTTACTTTAAATCTTTAGCAGAAATTTAAAGATACGAGTATACCACCAAACGTTGTATTTATTCCAGTTCAAGTTGTATACAAGACAAACACGATATTCTGTACTATATACATATGCATGTGAAGCTCGAAGAATTATTTAGTTGTAACTGTTTTGTCGCAACCTCCTTTGGGAATACACTTCGTATATAATTTACTGACTGTATTTGCTCATATTGTGAGTCTCGAGAGCTGTCGTATTATGTACGGAGATAGAGTCAATAAACTGTAATATTTAGGTATTCTCACATGAAATCACGTCTACAATGTTTTGTTATTTATAAATATCTTACTTGACACAACACAGAGAAACAATAATGTCACTGAACCGGATCACATTGATTCGTATGTACCTACATACCTGCAAGGTCTTGCAAGCTCCTGACACAGTAATAAAAACACTTTTGATTTGACCAGCTATTTTCCACGACATCGCCTGCGTGGATGTAGGAAAAACTTAGGTATTTTATGATAGTTGGATAAATATCATATCAGTAGTGTCAAATACCTTCACAGACCACTGAGTGTAGCCTGTGTAGCCGTTTTTTATTTATAGAAAATGGTCTTGCCCTTTGTAAGCAAAGAGACAATAAATATACATACATATATGCCACACCCGAACTACTTCATATTTTATAATTGTATGATATGAATAGATATGGTTCTAACTGGACAACTTTTGAAGATTTTAAAAATCAAACCCAAAGATGGGTCCAACTGGCGTTGAAATAAGCGTCCTATTTATCGAGTTAGTATTTGATTAGATTAAATCATATCGATTTGAACTAATAATTATCAGTTTTATCCAAGCCAAAGAAACAAAACTACCGTATTACCCTCAGTTAGGTGCTTACGTGCCCCAATTCGTGCCGTTTGCAAAATAATTACACACAGGTTTAATAGTCTCAAATACTAATTTTTGTCGATCGGTAGGTTGATCGGATTGGGCTTAAGGCAAGCAAACCATGGACACACTAAACTAAGTACCCCTATTCTGCTAATTACAACGCCCGATGAATGAATTAAATTTGGCTTAAAATGACAATGTTCGTATTCTCTTAAGCATTTATCTACACAATAATTGGAAATTCACTGTAGGACGGTTTACTCAAGGTCAATTATATACAATTAACTTCCAATTATTGTATTGGCAAAATACTTAAGAGAATGGGAATAATTTCAAATTTAATCCAATTGCCATTAATTCCTCGGCCATTGTAAAATAGCAGAATCGGGGCCCTGATAGGTAAACGGTCAATTGCTTCGATATGATTTACCAATACTTTGCGCCTAAACCCAATCTCTGTAACCTCCGGAGCATTAAATAATACCAATCATATCTAACACTCCATATTTTCAAGACAGCTGGAAAAAAATCTTAGAAAGAAACAATAGTATCTTTTAACAAAATCGTGTTTAAGATAAGTCAACAAATAAGAACAGCGGTTGGCTCAAGACGCCTTCGGTTTTTTCGCGAGTCGAGGGAAGAAAACGTTTAATAATGAGACCGCCTATAAACGAAACCGTTTCTTTTTATTCTGCGTCGCCCTTTGTCTTTTCTTTACATTTAACATGACCCCTACCTCCACAATCTCTTGAAGATACAAACCTACTTTTTATATCTTTGTTTCGCGGACCAGTTTTGGGACAGGAAATAAAATGACCTCTTTATCTGACACAAAGTTGGCAACACTTAGCATTTACAGTTCGGATGCCAAGTGCCGTTTGACGACGGTTTTGGCTCTATTACCAATTTTTTTAAACGGCACTTAGCGAGTACCTATATTTCGTTAATAAATAATTTGAAATAAAATTGAAGAAATTAATGTAAAATAATTTTTATAAAAAAGGTACTCATGATTACAAATTTCAGGAGAATCGTTTGTTGAGTTCCCCCGATTTCCCCGATACACTATCCTTAAATCCTGATCTGGTCTGTTGATGTATTTTCCCGTAGTATTAGATACAAGGGAAGGATGAAACAGTCCGTTGGTTTTACCTCTGTGCTTTCCCCAGAGCGGAGATAGTTCCAGATTTCTTCTGGTAAAAAGGTAAATATATATGAACTAGCTGTTGCCCGCGACTTCGTTCCCGTGGGTAGAAGATATAAGTTATGATTTATACCTGCCCTGTTTTTTTCTATTAGTCGCAGCGTGATGGTTTATAGCCTAAAGCCTTCCTCGATGAATGGTCTATTCAACACAAAAATAATTTTTCAATTTGGACCAGTAGCTCCTGAGATTAGTGCGTTCAAACAAACAAACTCTTCATTATGTACATATGTAATTTTTATCAGCAAAAGTCGTGTTTCAAATATGTACTTATAAGATAATACTGTTAATCTTTTATTACTTACCCGCTAATTTTACATCAGATAGAACGTTGTCCGATCGCTTTTAGCTATCATACCCATTTCCCTCTACGTGAAAGCAAAAATATAGGTTAAAAAAAACCTGAAATCACGATAAGGACTTACTTAAGGACATTTCATAAACCTTCTTGGTTTTTATTTTAGGGTCATACTTACCTAGGAAGTCACCATTCAATGGCATGAAACCGTTAGAATATTGCATATAACAGGGTCTGTGCTGCCATGTTTCTGGTGGAACTACGTAAGTAACGAAAGCTAAGGGTGTTTACGCATCAGTGAGGCACGTCGAATCGACATACAATACCGGCTCGTTATACTTTTTACATACCTACTACCCAAAAGCAATGGCGAAAGTAGAAACATGGTAGGATCTAGGATCATATAACGTAAGTACCAAAAGTATGTTTCGTAATGGATAGAAGGACTAAGTACGTCTCACTTCTGCTAAAGATGATTTTATGTGAGTTTTTTTTTCACATTTTTCTATATCGCTTTTGATTTATAGGCTAATTATTAAAGGATGCATGAGTTTGCTCATGTTTACGCATGGGATTTTTCTAGTTTGTAGGCTAATGTTTACGCCCAATGCATTTAAGGATAATGCACTGTTTTGCTTCACAAGACAAGTAGGCCTTATCAATGATAAATCATAACGTTCATAATTATCCTTAACATTTATTTAACATTAAAATTAAGCTTATAATTAAATGCCGTTATAATTTAAAACCTATTTACATTTATTTTTTACAATTTCAAGACCGTCAAACTTATTTCATAGTTTGTCTTGTTTGTCAATCGCTGTGTATCTTCATGGGGTCAGTAAATTGTGCAGTGAGTATGTAGAACAGTGCTGGGGCTGGGACCAAGGACAAATACCACAGCTCTTTGAATCCAGTCAGTGATATAATCCCGTAAGCATGGACCAGCCAGTGACCTAACAAAATGGTCAAGTTCCTTGGATTTGATAAGGAAGACATGAGAAGTGCTGGCGCCGACTGCTCAATCTTTATAGAGAAGTGTGATGCTGACGTCATCATTGATATAATTATGATTATGTATGGGAATGAACAGTCTGAAACAAAATACAAATTTTTGCAAAGTGAATATTTGGATAAAAATATTTTTTTTTATGGTTACTCCAACTTTAAGGTATTCAATCCTTGTGTCTTGGGAGTTTTTACAAACATTCAAGTAGCATTTGTGGACCACTCAAACCCTACGCGGGGATCGAACCCGCGAATTTTTGCGCACAGTGGGTTTAGCGTGATAACTTAAACAGCAAATTATTATGTAGATATCACAAAAGAGGATATTATTTAAGTACATTATATTTTATTCTCTGTCATTAGACATGACTGGGATTTTTGAGAGCATTTGCGCTGTAATGAAACACTTATGGTTCATTATTATAGATCTACACATAATGCACTCAATGTTACACTGGACCTAATTTCTTTGTACAATTAACATAGAGCACATTGACATCAGCTGTACAGCTTACAAATAAAAATCCTCTTGTATTCAAATAAAGTATTACAAAAAATGTAAATAATACTTACATATTAAACCAGCAGCAACTGTATGTATAAGTACAAGAATAGGATAGAAGTACAGGGCACAGTATATGGCCTTTCTGCCAGGATTGGAAGAGTCCCATGTCAACAACCATGGCCTCAGTGTTATTGTCATTAACAGGCTGAATGCATATATCAGGAGCACTACTGTATACCTGAAAAAAAAAGTTTTTTTTAAAAGAACATTCCATCCCCTGTGAGTGCAAACACTGATTTAGTTGTATACAGGCTGTTCCAACATTTTCTTTTGGCCACTGCTTGCAGGTTATATTTTTATATTAAGAAACTAAATTGTATATTGTGATTGATCAATTGAAAAGTATAAAATTTGATTTGCAGTGAGACAATATTAGGTGAGTTCACATAACATTATACTTACAATGGATATACAGCCTCCTGTGTACAATGTAGTGTCTCCTTATAGTCAGGCTGTGGGTTGTGCAGTAATGTGTACCAGTCCGACAAAGCCTTCGGAGAACAAACATGGAGGGCAATAGTGCCTGTAGGCGGCAACACTAGTAATGCTGCCAGAGTTCCTGATGCTACCTCGACAAATGCACATATGTGCTGCACCAGAATGTTCTTAGTCCTGTAAGTGAGAAGTGCCTTATTAAATAATGATTTTATGTAGTAAAAATATCTATCTAAAATAAAAAACAGGCATATTTGAAATATATGTAGGATACAAATGTCTAATGACATATTGGGATTTGGTCCTGACCTGGTCTTCACGGAGCTCTTCTTAAAAAAATAAATAACAAAGCTTGATAATTACGCTTTGACTTGTCTAGATTAATAAGGTAACATTGTCTTTACAATCGAAATTGTCATCCAGACTTGGGATAAAACCGTAAAACAGTTCTACAAAAAAACATTTGATAATAGAATACAAACTTACGCTTTGCCTACTGCTACCATATCGATGAAGAACCAGTGTAATACCATGGGCAGCATCACCATGAAGCCAAGATACAGGCCGTCGTAGAGCACGGGCTCATCAGTACATGGCACGCAGTAGCTAGATGCGTTTGTGCGGAACCCGCGAGGGCAGGCCCCGCACTCACTCCAGGTCCCGTCATCCAGCTCTGTCCGTCCGCAGTACAGACCCGGGCAACTTCGCACTGCGATCACTGACATTATACTGCTTTTGAAATGCTCTTACATTATTTTAAAGGAAGATGATCAATGTATAAGTTGTTGTAATTTAATTTTTATCAATAATCTCTAAAAGCAAGGATATTTATTTGTAATGATCAAGTTTGTTTTGAAGATTTGGCTAATGTCATTTTTGACATAACATGTAACAGACTATATTGTGGTTCAGTTCAGGAACTGCAAATGTTTACATTTCTCATTAATTTATCAGGGATATAATAGCTTAGCATCTAATAGGTCCTTGGTACTTAATATTATGGGTATGCATTGTAGGTAGGTAACGTAAGGAAACAAAAAAATAACTACAACAATGCATGTTCAATAAAATTTTATTGAAACTAATAAATAAAACACAATCAAGTCATATCTTAATAATATTTTTTATAAGAATTTACACAAAATATACTAGAACATTAAAGCAGCTCAATGCACAATATTATTTATTAAGTAATACCGAAGACACAGGATTATTTTTAAACCTCACCGTTGCGAAAATAATTATATTATATTTCATAAACGCGATAATGTCGTGTGAATAAAACTGTTTGAATGTTTAATATAGTACAGGCTTATCTTAAAAAAAGAAGATTCATTCATTTCATGTTCTTAACTACTAAAAAAAGACTTGAATTACAATGCCTTAAACTTGCCCGCCTCATCAACAGTACGATTACCCGAAAACCTCTGGCGTAAACGTCGCACTATGGTACGTATTGCTAAATAAGTGAGAATTAAGACAATCAGTATCATAAGTATGAAATAAGTCAAAGTATCAAGCATGTAGTATTTGAAGAAACTTAAACCAACTGCAGGAGAATGAAGGTGGCGGGCTTCACCGTGACGCAAAACATACTCGGTCCACCACACTGCGTTTTCTGGGCCCGAAATAATAGGGTCAACTACCGTGGTCCTCAGAATTGCCATGGCCTTTTCGTAACTGGAAAGATATAACAGTTTATGCACGTGTTAATAAGGTGTACCCAACTAACGCTTTGAGAAACTTATGAGTTAAAGTTAAGATGTTATTGAATATCAATAATATTTGCAAATAAAGAAAAAAGAAAGAAAATACGTTTAAACAATACAATAAAAGTAATAATCAAACATGAGGGGGTAGTATGCGTCACAGTTGTGAGGAGTATAGAAACAAGGCCCGTGTTGCGTAGTTACGCAAATACTGCGACCTTATGCGAGAAATAGTCCCATCCAGATTTTCAGCGATAGCCGATGTGTAGTAGTGGCTAGTAGGTATTATGTTATAGGTAGGTATGTTCATTATCAAAAAATACAAAATGAATTATAAAAAGAAAATTATGTGAAGTCTTACTTTTCGTTGGTCGAAACTGCAGTGATAGTTGCTTTTAAAGTGTCCTTATCCAACTTATACGGGTCTATAATTTCTCCAGCACCATGCATCGTAATTTCTTGTATGAACACTTTCCTTGACTTGACTGTCGGGAACCCAATAATTGGCACTCCATAGAACACAGCCTCTTCTAAGGAGCGAGATCCACCATGCGTTATAAAGGCTTTCACGTTAGGATGAGCTGAAATACACAAGAAAATGTTACTTAAAGAGTTACTACATTCAGAAATCCAAATACGTACTTCTTTATTTCTTACCCAAAACTTGTTGCTGAGGGAACCAGGACCGAGCAATGACATTTTCGGGCTTGTCAAACATAGTCGTATTACCGATCTTCCAGAGCACTGTAAACGGTAGTTCTCGGAAACATTCTGCCAAAGTTTGCAGTATTGCTGGCGAGAGCTGTTCAGCCTCCTGCATCGCTCCCAAACTGAAGTACACAACGCCTTTAGTAGATGAATCCAGCAGATTCCTCAAATCCTGCAAAAATTACATCCTATTAGGATAAGCCGCTAGTTTTCTTACCCGTTCACTCGATGATTGACGTCATACCTGCGGCATACCTAAGCCTGGCTTTATATGCATGCGGTCGACATAAATAACAGCTGGCACACTTGGTCTACTCCCACTCAATACAGGATTGCTAGCAATAAACAGTAAGTCAATATCATTCTCTACTTGTTGAAGACTGCGCTTCAAACCCAGTATCTTGTTAGCAGCCAGTTCACAAAGTGGAAGATAGTTGTTGTAGTACTCAGCTCTAGTCTGAATATTGCGATAGAACTCGACAACTTTGTCCCAAATACTCGAGTTCCTGTAGCTAAGAGAATTTACATCCGGATACAAAAGAGGATGGATGGGATTGCCCTTAGATTCATGCTGATGGATCTTGCCACTGGATGTAGTAATAGCGATGTGAGGAGCCTTATATTTTTCAGCTACCGCATAAAGTAACGGCACATCAGCTTCCGTGATGACCAGATCAAAGATGACGTTCGGGTTAATGAATAGCGCCGTCATTTGTTTCGACTTTAATTGCACTATCGCCAGTTTAACCGAGAATTCGTTAATAGCTTTCAAACGCTGATATAAGTCATCGGTATTCGTCATTAATTTTCTATATTCCTCCCAATACAGCGACGAATCTTCACCGACATCAATTTCAATTATATTTTCGGCTTCTGGATAACGGAAATGTCCTGGATATGCTGTCATAACAACAACTGAATGTCCTTTCTGAGCGAGTAACGATACATATCCTCTGAAAACTAAGTGGTCGGTGTAAGACAATGAAGAGAAAAGAGCAAGTATCGATGCACCTTCCACTGCTTGGCTTAGATATGCAAGCACTAAAACAGCACAAAACTTCATCAGCCCCATGTCCACCTGGATTAAAGAGATATCACTATAAATATGTCCGTTCACTGATAACGTACCTATATTAATAAGAGACAAAACTTCACAGAAAACACTCGTAGGTAAGTAAATACTGTTATAATACAGTAAATTAACAGCTGTGCAAACATTATTTCATCGTCCTAACCGATAAATTGATTACATTGATGAGGTGACACCATATAGGCAAAGAATTACAAACTTAGCAATGTATAAATATGAACTCACTTCGATAAAGCTCCCGAATGAGCACTGCAACTGTGATGCGAAATTATCAACTGCACTAATTGTACAAAAGATGCCTTGATAATTGCAGCGTGCAAGTTGTGCGACTCAATTGATAAAACAAGTTATGTGGACTTGGCAGGCGACGAGAGATTACTATTTGTAAGAAAGTACTTTCTCATAACACAAATGTGAACTTCAAGAGTATGTTTCGCTAAGGACGTGTGTCTGGTTGTATAAATAAAAGCCGTGTGTTGTTACCCAATACCCCGCATGTTGTACTACATGTCTAGGTACGTCTGGGTGTAAGTAACTACTACATAAATTATGATAAGCTGTAGCTCCATAATTACATATACAGTTATGAGTGTGAGAGGGAACCTGTTTATTTAAAATAAGTACAGTTGATCCTAGAAATTTAGTCTGTAGGTATCCTACATACCTACGAATATTAGCGAGTGACTTAATTAGAGTTGTATTATATTAAAATACTAAAAATAAATGTACGCTTATGATAATAAATTATTTTCGGTATACAACCGGTACCTTATTTCATTCCTCGATGCTACTACATAAATATACTGACTCCTATCTTTTCACGGCGGAACCACTGTCACCTGAAGCGTAACGTTCTTTATTCGTGACCAAGCATCCCGTTTTGAGCGGGACTGTCAGGCTTTGAACGGGACGGTCCCTTTTTATAATAATTAGTATCGGTGTCCGAAATTAAAGATAAAATTTTCCCTGAGGTGTAAAATAAAAGGGATCTATAAATGGTCATGTTACTTTAGTATACAATATAAAGTAGACACCTTCGTAACGCACCATACTTTTGTTACCATAGCAACGATGCACGAACGTCACAACAATCAGTCAAAAATCCTCAGACAAATAGCCTTGTTTATGTTGTCTTGAAAGAATAGGATAAAACGGTTTTCTTTTATAGGTTCGCCATTTACCTGTCACAAGATATGTACCTAACGTTATTCTAAATTATGATAATGGATAACGACGTGGCTAACTATTCAGTGATTGGTCGCATCGGGGAGGGTGCCCATGGGCTGGTCTTCAAGGCAAGACACATTCCCACGGGACGCGAGGTAGCCCTAAAGAAGATACTTATTAAAAACCTCGAGGATGGCATTCCAGTGAACGTTATGAGGGAGATAAAAGCGTTGCAGCTGCTTCGATGTAAATATGTAAGCAAGGCTTCTTATTAGCAGTTTTTGCTTCTTAGGCCTCGTCCCAGTAGGCAAACTGTGCGCTTAAAGCATTGTGCGTACAAACTGTACAGTGATTGCAAAACCAGGAATCTGTGGACACTCCATTTCAAATATATGGAAAGGCGTAATAAATCGTTATGCCGCAAACTCAGTCAACGGCTAACATTTTGCCTGCTGGGGACGCCTTACTTACGTTTTTTTGTACTGAAATATATCTCCACAGATAATAAAACTCCACGACATGTTCCCCCGCGGTATGAGCCTGGTGCTAGTTCTGGAGTACATGTGCTCAGGGCTGTGGGATATGCTGCATCACACACAGCAGGAGCTGACCCTTCCGAGGGTCAAGACTTACGCGCAAATGCTGTTGAAAGGCACTCGTTACATGCACGCGCATTATGTAATGCATAGGGTAAGTCAATATTCATTACAAAACCATTGCTATTTGTTTTTAATGACTACATAATATGACACCCTTAAAAGTAGATACCTAGAATACCTAAACAGTATCTTCCTACACAGGTATTTCATACACGATACCAATATAAATCTGTTTAAGTCTGTTGTTTGTTAGAATTTTTGCCTAGTTTGCCTCATGCTCAAAACACCTGAACCGATTTTGATGCGATTTATTAATATACTGGTCTGAAACTGAAAATGTAAGGGATAACATTTAAAATAGTGTCGTTTGTTTGTAGGCAAATTAAATACTTAGGTACATTAGTTCCATTGAAAACTAAGTATAATAATAATTATCAAAGTTCGTTAATAAGTAATACGACAGTTGCGACACCGTTAGCATTAATTACCTAGTTGATATAATAATTTAATTCGTAGGTTTATTTTAAATGCAGTTTTTTTTTTTTGAAGTCGTTTTTTTTTATTAATTCTTTGCGTAAGACTGTCCAACTATTTGACTATAGCAACTTCTAAAATTACTTTTATTAGGACTTGAAACCTGCAAACCTCCTTATAAACCATGAAGGGATTTTGAAGATCGCGGATTTAGGTCTAGCTAGACTCTACTGGCCCGATGGAGGAAGACCATATTCACATCAAGTTGCCACAAGGTAAAATATACTTAACGGTAAAGTATATTCACATTAATACCTATTTAACTTTGAAACTCTTCATATTTACCTTTTTTTAGATGGTATAGAGCTCCCGAGTTGTTGTACGGCGCAAGGTATTACAATGAAAAAGTTGACCTATGGGCCGTTGGATGTATATTGGCAGAATTGATAACGAAACAAGCACTCTTTGCCGTTAGTATATGTTGCTAAATTAATTTATAATTTCGTGGACTCTTTAAATGTTTTATATTTATACTTTTAGACACAAGACGGAAGGTGAAGATGTATCAAAATATTCTATTTGCAAATATTCGACCTTTAGACATAAAAAGCAAAATCACTACTCACTACATAGTATAAAACAAAGTCGCTTTTTCTGTCATCATGTTGTATGTCCCTATGAACGCTTAAATCTTTCAAACTACGCAACGGATTTTGATGCGGTTTTCAACAATAGATAGAGCAATTCTTGAGGAAGGTTTTAGTGTATAATAAGTTTAGGTTTTGTGTAAACTGACAATATTACAACGATATTAGTTAAACATGTCGGAAAAAATTAAGCCATTCGAGAGATTTCCTCGAGAACGCTGCCAAAACCTTTTGAGTTACAACAAAACTATGTATGGCGGGTTTGTACCTCTTTAATAAATCTACAAAAAAGTCCGCGGTGGTATATGTCTATCTTCCAAGGATAACCCACAATAACCATTTTTATGTGTTTTCTTAATACAGTAAAATTATGGGTTATTTACGAACCTATTTTTAACAATACAGTATTAATCCTTATCCAAATAAATAAGTTAGATATATTATACATGTAATATAGAACAAAATTGCCTTTTACACTACACCAAAAAAGTGAATAGGTAATGAGTTATCGTAATATTAAAATCTCCGCGCGAGAAATTAAAAATCGATGAAACGTAGCGAAGATATCGTTGGCATCTATATACTAATATACTTATATACTAATATATAAAGCTGAAGAGTTTGTTTGTTTGTTTGTTTGAACGCGCTAATCTCAGGAACTACTGGTTCAAATTGAAAAAATATTTTTGTGTTGAATAGACCATTCATCGAGAGAGGTTTTAGGCTATATATCATCACGCTGCGACCAATAGGAGCGAAGAAAAAGTCATAACTTATATCTTCTAACCACGCAGACGAAGTCGCGGGCAACAGCTAGTTAAAAATAAATGAAAATTAACGTGTGATTAGATCCTTTCTTCTTTATTCAAGGGGGAATCAGACATTGAACAGCTGGCGATTGTGTTGCAACACTTAGGCACGCCTACAGAGGAGACCTGGCCAGGACATTCAGAGTTACCAGACTTCCATAAGATCACTTTCCCCGAGTCATCACCGACACCCTGGCCAGAACTACTGCCGGGAGTGGAGCCTCACGCTGTGCACCTTGTCAAGTCCTTCATAATGTATGATGCTGATAAGAGGATATCAGCAAAAGAGGTATACTCAGTTTCTATGAATCCTATAGCAACTTTAGCAAGTAATCTTGAAATATTTGTCTTTGGCGACTGTTTTTTTATCAACACTAATACGTGAAAGAGTATCATAAATGTTAATTTTTAATCTTAACTATAATTTGATACTAATTTCAGGCATTACGGCACCAGTGGTTTTACAACAGACCCGCGCCAGCGTCTTTGGAAGACATGCCAAAACCAATGATGAATAAACTTAAGTAGGTACTCGTCGGGAGCAATAAAAATGCACACATTTCAAAATGTATTTTATTGAATTTAATTAAATTATAAATCAGTTATAATTACAATATCAAGTTGTACTTTTACATCTTATGTACATTTGAGCCAAAATAGTGAATGCACAGAAATACCCTAAAATATAACAGCTAAAAATAATGTCCTACAGAAGGCGATGGGAAGATAATATGATATCAACACCTTACTTGCAATTTCTCATACCCACACACATAAATATACTAAAACTACCCAAAACATGTCATAAGGGTCAAATCGCATTCACCTAATCTGGATATTGTTATTGCAATATTTCTTAAGACTTAATTATTAAAATACTTCAGCTTCTTTATTTCTTGACATATTGACGTCGCAAGTGAGCCGACTTCCAAACGCCAACAACGAATATCCAATCAAAATTGATATCTTTAAAACTACTTTACTTTTTGGAATCATTCGGAGAAACCTAGTTCCGTTAATAAATAAACTCTATTTTAAATAATAAAATAAAATGCAGATAAACATTTACATTAAGAGAGATCAAATTATACCGTTCCATCCATTTTTGTTTAATTCACGTCTTTATTAACCCGTCGAGCCATACGGCATAAAGAATCGTCGCATCGATAATACTTACCATTAAAATTTTGTTTATATTACTGTAATTAATGAGGAAAATCTTTTACCTTATAGCACAGTAAGACATAAGATAATTTCAGTAAAGTCTACCACAGCCACTGTTACATAATAAAAGTTAAGTAACATTGGACTTCGATGTATGATTATTACGATACAAACTTATAAATAACACTTTTCAAGAATTTGTAAGTGCGCTAAGAAAGGTGCTGCACAAATATTCAAATATTAGCACCTTGGTTCAAACGACATTTGTAAACATACAATTTGTGATGTTAATGGTGTTCACGAGATCCTGTCTTGAATCGAAACATTGAATGATTGAAGATTGATCTCTGATCAATCTTAAGAAAGTATGTAACAATTCGACGCACACTTCTTGGGAGTCAAAACAAACAAACAATATTAAGAAAATCATGAGAGAAAATAGGATTATAGTAATAACATAATTATGATGATGGTCTAAATATGATGATATAGTAATTTGCGTGTCTTGGCCCTAATTTGAAAAGTGTTCTTTTTATGCTGTCGCAATTTCAACCCTATCACTACTTTGGTTCAGAGCAACGAGGTAAAACCTCAGTTTATTTCACATCTGTACCGTAACGGAATACTAACCTAAGTTTCTGAAAGGCTCATCAGTAGCTTATCCAATTGAATAGGTAACAATTAATTTGCTTAATTGACAAAAGTCTAATCAATCACAGCAATTTAATATTTACCGACGATTAATATATTTTCAGTAAACTGGCCTTTCAGAACGCAGAGGTAAGTGTTATAAGTATTCTAAATTGTATCGTTTAGTCATTTAGCTAGTACACTAGAAATTAGCTAACAATATGGAGCCCTCGGGTCCATACAAACATCAAAACAGTTGCGAGCGCAACGTAAACTAAAACGCGTATACATTCTGCGATGGTACCGCCATCTATTTTACTACATCAAAGATTGCGCATTTTATAGATATGAAACCTGGTTGTCAAGTTTAAAACCGAATTTATTCATATGAGACAATTAGTTACTTTACGTAATGTAAAGTTTGACGATACGAACAGCATGTAACATACCTACTAAACACGAAATCTTTGCCTAATTTACATCTTTAAAAATCAAAATTTCTAGAGATTGCCTCATATACTTCCAGCATAATTTGTACGTTACTCCATTAACTAAGCCTATACAATATAATTTTGGCTATCAAAATAGCTAGATGCTTTTTATTGCTGTAATACCTGGCATCTAAAATTACATTTTTGAAAACGATACCCGACTGTGCATGTTTACGTTTGATTACAAAATATTTTCAGAGATTAATGAAATTCTAACCCTATACAATATCTACGAATTCGACCCATTATGTAAAAATGTTGTTTACAATAGCTCAAATTTTAGTAATTGTGAAGAGAATTGTCTCTTGACATGTACTAACTGATGTAGGTAGAAATGAGCGCATAATAGTTCTGATTAGATTGCATTTCATAACAAGTTTCGCGAGGTGAATAACCGCGGGACAAGAACAAACACAGATAAGTGGTGTTTGTTAGATTTATCAGATAATCCGCCCTGCTTCCACACAACTACATGAACTCCGCTAACCAACAGGGTGATACCTCGAATTCGCAAACAATGTCCCTTGATAAGCTTCCCGTCTCTCTAAGTCAAGCACAGCCGAGAAATAAAATAAAACCGTATATACACTGACATACAATATTTACAATGCTCTATGAGAGCAGTTTTACAACATGAGGTTATCTTCGTGTAAAATCGTACATTGACAGGCTGTCAATTTATCTAACTAAAGAAGGATCACTGTTCTAAGGAAACGTAACAAGCACCTAAAGACTTGCATAACTTGGAACATTTGCGTCTTTACTAAGATTCTTCTATGAAACTGTTAACAAGTACTTATATTTTGTAAGATAGAAACAATATATCAATATATCCTAGGGAAAGACCTGTTTCACAACCGTCGGATAACCAATTACCAATATGAACCGTATACCGCAGTGAATACATACCGCTGTGTACGCGCTGTCAAAACTTTATGTTGTTTTACAAGGTGACAATAACTCTTATTTACACCCAACCAATAATTTAATACCAAGTTTACCGTGACATCCCTACGTTAAAAGACTACAATAAATACAAAGCTAGCGATCTACAATCAGTGCATCACATGACATTGACGAAACCCGAATTACGTTAAATATTTATAGCTTACATCAAAACCGCAGTTAACCAAGAAGCATTCATTTAAACATTTTAATTACGTTCATACCTTATAAATACACGTAAGTCAACTCGTGTAAAAAAAACAAACTGATTTGACAGCGCGTACGGCGTACTTGTAGATTGTGTTTCGCTGTGCAGCATTCGGCTGTTGTCGGCATTGTTCGGCTGCAGTTCGGGTGTAGAGGTCGCCGCTCGGCGTGAGACAGGCCGCGTGTCTAGTTGGGCACCCAGCCGGCGGCCGCCAGGTACTGTCGCACGGCCAGGTCCAGCTCGCAGTCGGGCGCCGCCGCGCGCCGCAGCAGCACGCCCTTCATCGTCACGTACTGCGCCGCCGGCAGGCTCAGAGCCGAACACAGCTGTTGAAACAATATAAAATACATATCAAATGATATTTACGTAAACATATTATGTTTGGGTACCTAAGTAAATAACACGAACAATAGCCGTATGCTTATCGTTGTCCTACTATTTGAGTCTATATGACTAAGTTAACGCTGTATTGTAGTAGTATAAATAAATATCTGTAACGCAATATGTAAAGTTGGCATTATATTATTAACTTCGTCCAAGATGGTTTATTTGACCTAAATGAAACTAGAACATATATTTGTCGAATTTGCTAAATAATTAAAACTCAAAGAAATCAAAGGTCGCGTGCATGAGGCTCATAAATACCGCATGCAAAGATTTTGCTGTTTTTAAATGACACAAAACGTGACTCATGTTGTTAAAAATTTGAATTAGCTATATACTAGGTTGACATGGTAAAATTTATTATTTAGAAATGTGTTACAGAAATAACGTTATACCACTGCTTGCATTTTGCCGTTTCTTGAAATATTTTAGGTCACGAAATCACATAATGAATTTTGTCATCTCAATAGTAGATTTGAAAGTTCCTAAGGCCAAAAACTAGCCAGGGTCACGGCAGCAACATATCCAAGCATTAGCAGTGTTTTTAATACAGCACGAAATAAAGTAGGTTATAGTTTTGGTCAGACGCATTACAGTCGCAATGTATCTAAAATTACACACTTCCCATCTTCTTTTTTATTGGGACTAACCCGCCACACATGTACCTCATTGCAACTCCTGTAAGCCAGGATCTAGGACGAAATCAACGAAAACCAACGCAACACTAAGTTCGATGTGTCCAAGTCCAAGGGAAACAATTAACTGCCTCCATTTCCAATTTTGCTCAGCGGCTAACTTGGGTTCGCTAGTATCGAGATCGCTCGTAGTTTTCTAAATGGATCACCGAGGGCTTTTTGGAGCCAATTACCACGTGGCACAATACCTGTATCTCGTTATTGGTCAGCAGATGCCTCGAGCATCCGCCGCTGCTGTTGCTGCATAAGCTCTTTTTGGAGCATCCACATGCGGTACTTCCGTCCCGTGTGCACCTTGGGCTGGTGGAACTTGAGCCGCTTTCGCCGTCTCTGTCGCACAGACATCAAGAAAATGTTTATACCAGGCACCGGAAACATCTTACGAATATGATCGTTTAAAGAGATTGTAACAAAATGTTGACTGAATAGTCAATATTTAAGCACAGATAGTGTAGATCCTCCCCTAATATTATAAATGCGAAAGTTTGTATCTGTGGAAGTATGGACGTTTCTTGCTCTTTCTCGCAAAAACCACTGAACGGATATAGAGACTAAACTTGGTACAGATAGTTTAAAACCAGAATTAGCACGTAGGATAGCTTTTTTTATCCCGACTTTATGTTCCCGTGGGTTCAGTTTCAATTTGTAGCGGGCGGGCCTCGCAAAATTTACGATTTGCTACCTTAAATAGAGTCAGTATATTTTTGGAATAAGCTTTTTGACTAACCTTTTTCTTAGCGGCTGCATGCTGTTCTGCGTTTGCTCTTTTGTCTGGCTGATTTCCAGACACCCACTGCTGCCCTGGCGAAAACAATAGTTATACGGGATCAAACCCAAAACTACACGGTCATCATCACACCCTACTGGCATACAATTATATCAATAACAATGAATATTACGCAACCTAAAAAATATTATGGAAGACCTATTATAATAATACCCTGTCACTAATGCTCTCAAAGTTATAGAAAATGTTTTCCGATAGTGAGAATGCCAGGACCGAACTGGTATGTCGGCAACAAGGCGGACGCAGCGCTATGAATGTATTTTTTTGTTGCAAACCATCGTCGTGAAACTTTACACACATGTTGTTGGAGGGATTAGAAGTAACACAGAGTTTGTACAATCAACTTAAAAAAAGGTGTATGAAAATTCCCGTATCACTAATAAGATTATAAAACATGCGTCGCTTAGAACACGTGGTCGTTGACGCGGTAGACCTTGAACGTCATGATGACAATATGCAGGGGGGCCGAGAGCTGACTACGATCGGCTTCGGGGCGCGTGACGCCGGCCAGGCGGTAGCTAGCGGGGTATAGTATTGTGCAGTACCAGGAGGCGGTCGGGCAGGTCCTGCGGCGCGGCGGGGTGGCGGCGGCGCGCCGCGTGCTGCTCGTAGTGCGCGCACTCCTCGGGGCGCGTGACGCCGGCCAGGCGGTAGCTAGCGGGGTATAGTATTGTGCAGTACCAGGAGGCGGTCGGGCAGGTCCTGCGGCGCGGCGGGGTGGCGGCGGCGCGCCGCGTGCTGCTCGTAGTGCGCGCACTCCTCGGGGCGCGTGACGCCGGCCAGGCGGTAGCTAGCGGGGTATAGTATTGTGCAGTACCAGGAGGCGGTCGGGCAGGTCCTGCGGCGCGGCGGGGTGGCGGCGGCGCGCCGCGTGCTGCTCGTAGTGCGCGCACTCCTCGGGGCGCGTGACGCCGGCCAGGCGGTAGCTAGCGGGGTATAGTATTGTGCAGTACCAGGAGGCGGTCGGGCAGGTCCTGCGGCGCGGCGGGGTGGCGGCGGCGCGCCGCGTGCTGCTCGTAGTGCGCGCACTCCTCGGGGCGCGTGACGCCGGCCAGGCGGTAGCTAGCGGGGTATAGTATTGTGCAGTACCAGGAGGCGGTCGGGCAGGTCCTGCGGCGCGGCGGGGTGGCGGCGGCGCGCCGCGTGCTGCTCGTAGTGCGCGCACTCCTCGGGGCGCGTGACGCCGGCCAGGCGGTAGCTAGCGGGGTATAGTATTGTGCAGTACCAGGAGGCGGTCGGGCAGGTCCTGCGGCGCGGCGGGGTGGCGGCGGCGCGCCGCGTGCTGCTCGTAGTGCGCGCACTCCTCGGGGCGCGTGACGCCGGCCAGGCGGTAGCTAGCGGGGTATAGTATTGTGCAGTACCAGGAGGCGGTCGGGCAGGTCCTGCGGCGCGGCGGGGTGGCGGCGGCGCGCCGCGTGCTGCTCGTAGTGCGCGCACTCCTCGGGGCGCGTGACGCCGGCCAGGCGGTAGCTAGCGGGGTATAGTATTGTGCAGTACCAGGAGGCGGTCGGGCAGGTCCTGCGGCGCGGCGGGGTGGCGGCGGCGCGCCGCGTGCTGCTCGTAGTGCGCGCACTCCTCGGGGCGCGTGACGCCGGCCAGGCGGTACCGGTGCAGCTCCGCCAGCCTCACGCGCAGCTCTCTCTCGCGCCACAGCCCCGCCACGACGCCGAGCTGCTCGCCGCGCCCGTAGAACTGCGCCGTCCAGCGCAGGCGCTCCGTGAACTCCCTTAGAACATTATTATTGCGATAAGTCCCGGCGATCCAAACAATCATGTTCGAGGCCGACGATCTCGCATCTGCGCGCCGGTCACAAGCGTCAGTGCAAACGCATCTGCCGCGGTCCCATGCCTTGGCAATCAGGCACTACGCTGAACCTCACCGTGAGGGGCTTCACAAATAAGAACTGATTTGTGGCTCTCCAAAATATGTGTTTAAATTACTGGTATACAGCAATGAAATTCTGTGGTTATTCTAGCTATAGCACTTACGGTTTCCACAAGACTCAACCTAGTGTGGAGTTCAAAAGCTGGTCATTAAAATCTAGTATGTCTAGTTGAAGTATACCCTAGTTAGTACTTTAAGAGTTCACCTCCATAAATCAATGGCAAAGTAATTTTACATAATCATTGTTCTAACTTAAAAGTAAGTTAAATTCTAAGAATAGTAGTAAGAACACTCACTTCTTCTCTTTGGCAAGTTTTCCAAGTGTTTTTTGTTTATTTCTCTGGTTATTGAAAAACACGGACACAAGTTGGTAGTCTCTTACTAATCTCTTTCTCCTTGTTCTTTCGCGAAGCCTGCGTGTGTAGATATCCACTTGTGATAGTTTGAGTGCTGAAAAAGAGAGTACGAATATAATAACCTATTGTCATTCATGTTACTTAGTTGGTCTTGGAGTAAATAAAGGTCATAAAGGACCAAACATCGGTAATAAAATGTTATACTAACCAACATCCAACTCATCGTCTTCAGGGTTTAGAGATAGTGTTGATATTAACTGTTCTGCTTCATGATCATGTTCCTGAAAGCAAACATTCATTGTTAACCGATAAAAAACAGCAAGATGCAAACTGAATCATAAGAAGATACACAACACATGCATCAGTTTTACGATGTCATACAATTCAACGAATTCTTGTTAAAGTTGTATAAATGGTCCCATATTTCAGGAAGAGATGGTCAACAACTTTGACACAACATGATCTAGCCACCACTATGCTTGTATTATGCGGACAAGATAACTGACATACATTACATATTTATTATAGGACATTTTGGCAAATTTTTGCTCTTTATTGGAATTGAGCACAAAAACCTCCAATATAGCAGTCAGGCCCTCAAGCCACTAGACTAATTGGCCAGACAAATATAGCATTACATGACTTAAGCGGAACTTGAGATGTCTAAGGCGCTAAGAAGTCATAAGTAATGATATTCTATGCTGATATCTCTAAATCTATTCATCAAGTCTGACAGAAATATCAGTTATCCTACAGGATCTCTACAAATGACTATTTATAGTGCCAATAAAAAAGTCAAATGATCGGTATTTTTCATAATATTGGGCACATTATGCTAAAACAAATTACATACCCGTTCAAAGTCATCCCTATTCGGCATATATCCAAGTTGGGCAGCTTCATCTGTGGTAACAGCTAGATGTGGTAATCTGGATACAGCACTGGGGCCCAGGGGTCCCTCGTCTTTATCTGCTGAGTTTAAAGTTGGGCGGCTCGTACTCTCCAGATTTCCCCATGTTGCTCGCCCAATGCTACCTTCCAAATATCTGGTGATGTACTCGTCTTTTGCCTCTGTAATTAATAACCATCACATGACTAAGAACAGCAAACATGTACAGAGAATTATACATTAAACACATTACATACGCAACAAAAGATAAACTTATATGCTTTTCCATAGTAGTTTTAATAATTTCAAAATTAACTTCAAACACAGTCTAACTATATCAATGTTTTTGAATCTAATCTAATAAAGAAATCATTTTGACTCAGTACCTTCAGGTGTTCGTGTTTCAATGTGTTTTGCTATATCTTCCCAGTTTCCAAAGCCAAATTGTTCTATAGCATCCAGTAATCGAACCTCTTCATTTGCCGACCAACTGCTACGGCCCAAAAATATTCCAAATGCTCCAGAGTCCTGCCAATTGATGATATTGTTAGTGAAGAATAATATATCATGAAAAATTTTAAAGAGAAATGTCCAAAGTTACACACCATATATTGATAAGAATGGTCATTTTTATGTGATCCAATTTCAGCACCCAGGGAGAAACACTGAAAACAAGATAAAAATAACTTTATCAAATCAATTTAAAATTTTGCGCCAAAACAATAAACAAAAATGGCAGCATAGCTACTTTACCTGCAAACAAATATCAAAGTCGATACATTCCGCACATCTTACTCGAACTCCATTAATTTCTTCTTGACAATATGTACAATTATATTTTGCGTACAAATCTGAAAATGACATGATTTAAAATACAATAAACAAACAACTAAAGTTAAACGTTGGCAGTGGTTACTAGCTACTCACCAGCCATTTTTTTTAGCCAATGTTGCCAATTGATCGTATTGACATTATTTTATCGTGGAAAAGAAGTAGTTTTTCGAAAATTACTAAACACAATATATTTAATGCAATAAAAAATATGAAAATAGTTGACTGATTTAAAATAAAAACAGAGTATACAATTTCAATTTAAACACTTGCTATATAAAAGCAAATCAATACTGCTATTTACTAAATCACGATTTTGTAAAAGTATTCGACTAGGTACTTCACTATGGCCGAGAAAAAATAAAATTTTAGTAACTTTGACGATAAAAATTGGATGTACGACATTATAATGTTAAATGTCACGCATTTATAGAAAACATTACATATGAAAATCGTACGTGAGTCAAAGTGTGCAACTTAGCTCGAACAGATTAGGTTATTAAAACTGTCTCAAAAGATTTTTTCCATGGACTTTTGTTCGTGACTAGCTTATGTTGTAATAACTTGCTTGTCAACACATATTGTGCTCAGTAAAAAACTTATATCTAATAGTATTAATTTCGAGATCTATATTCACAGATTTCTTGGATAATTTTAAACATATCGTTTTGTTTGAGTTTTCAGTTGGTGTTTTGTTGTTGTTGTTGCCTACGCGGAATTAGACAGAAACGCTGTCCTCGAAAAGGGGACTAATAATAAAACATATTATATTATCCTTTAAATATTAACTTATGACGTCATCAATCCTGCATCGCGCAATCGAAAGTTTCGTGATCATTCACAACTAAATTAAAACATGGAAGAAATTGAAAAAGCTAGATGAACGCCAATAGCTTCGCACCTCGATTGATTAATGGTACTCTGAAAAGTAACAATGTTACTATCTCAGATCCTCCTTCCCCAAGGGAACCCGATCGCAGCGTGCGAAATTCTATAATTGAACGGTATCTTTTCATGTATCCTAATGTCGTGATGATTGTCTCGACAAAAAAGGATGGTACTTCGATTAAGTAATACCTTTCATTGAGTTATCACATGTGGTCGTGATGGAATTATTATTAATATCTGGTTAGTAAACTAGCCAGCACAGTTGCAGTTGTTTAAATCTTTATAACCTGTCAGGTTATAAAGGGCAATCCAATGTAACTGTGCAAATATTTTTACAGTACCAATCCCATTAATTTCGACGTTATTAAGATAAACTATCAATCACGTTATCCTCCATTTGCATTCGGTTAAAAAGTAGCCTATGTGTAAATTGAGGTTCATGCTCGTACATTTTTTCAGTCGAAATGATTTAATAGTACCTAAGAAAATACTTGTTATATTTAATTTCGAAAAAAGTTTCAATTCGCTGTGGCGCCATTTGTCACGTTTTTTTTTCTCAAAAAAGATTTTTTTTTTCACTAGTCACTACATAAGTACATTATTACCGAACAGAACCTCTTTTTCTGTGCCTGTTTCTGTGCCTTGACCACGTAAATCTTTGAAACTACTCGACGGATTTTGATGCGGTTTTCTTTAATATATAAAGTGATTTATGAGGAAGGTTTTTTTTTAAGTATACATATTTTCGTACAGGAACATAGTCAATTTTAGCGATTTCAAATGTATTTACAATTTTTACGCTTTCATTGCAAACGCTGGCTTAACCGCAAGAGATACATCAAAATAGTGTTCTACAATATTGTACACCATAAAGAGATCTACAAAAAAGTTTGCGAGGGCATACCTCTATCTTTTAAGGTTCGCTTACAATAACCACTTTTTTGTAATAATTTTATTTAATACTTTCATCGCAAACACTTTTTTTTTTTTGTCCAGTGGAAATCCTCAACGACATCCTTCGCCCTGGGGAAGGCGAAGGGGTGTGCCGGACTCCTACCGGCTAAAACACTGACTTAACCCCAAGAGCTATAGCAAAATAATGTTCTACAATAGTGTTTACCATAAAAAGATCTAGAAAAAAGTCTCAGACAGCATGTCTATTTTTAAGGTTGACTTAACATAACCATTTATTTGGCTAATAATTTAATTCAACAAAACTTCTTTGCGAAGCTGTTTTTGTTGACATGGTACTAATCCTTATCAACATAAATACGACAACTACGACTAGTATTTAAATTGTCAAATTTCGAACATTTATTCCAAAGATGCAACGATGGTATGAATCTTTATCAAAATAAAGAACGTTAACGAAATTCTGTGGCGGTATATTAGCATTGCGCCCGTGCGGAGCCGGGGCGGGTCGCTAGTATATAATATAATAATTTATATTATAATATCTTTGGAATAAATCGGTGTAAGGTAAATGTGTCGCCCAGTCGTGATTCTATAGTATGACTCATAGGGCAAATAAGTCACCTTAAGGGCGGAATGTCAGAGTATCTCAGTATCGTGGCCAAGGGGTCTATGAGGTATTTAGTAAAAATAAATGGAGGAGGAGAATTAGGAGAATACGAATACTGAAAAATTTAATTAAATTTCCATTCAGTCATCGGTTATTATAAATCACGGGATCGGGGCCCTGTAGGAGCCTTTTAACTACTGAGAAGTATGGTTTCCGAACGTACCGTCTCCGAGATTGTGACTGTGTTTTTCTGTTTTTACTCAGACCGCTATATCTCATGAATGGTCGCACGGTAAAGGATTCCTTCCTTTGATGCTCCTCTATATGAAGGCACTAAACAAATCAGTGAAAATAAGCTTCACATTGGGAAAATTTGGATATAGGTATGGTGCTCAGCTTCGTCCGCGTCCGGGTGCGGTAGCGAAGATGTTGCGAGTTCACGTTCACATTGGTCGCCAGGCGTCTGCGCCTTTGAAGACTGTGTTTGCTTTGCCAAATATAAGTTCTAGCCTTAACAGTATTGCTGTTATAAACTTTTCTGTATTGAAAGACATGATGAAGACGCGCTAACATAGGTTCATAGGTACCTAAAACAGTTATTTTTTTTATTGAAGGTAAGTATAATAAAACATCGTCGGTGGGACTTGCGTTTCTATTTTTCAGTTATAAAACCCTCATGGAACATTTGTTTTCCAAACGGTAACCGACCAAAAGGAATATTAAATTATTTTTACACGTTGGTTTTAACTTTTATCAAACTAAATACCAACCAACTCCTAAAACTTACCTGCATCAGGGCCTGCGAAAAGTGCAAAGTAGAGAATTTATTTTCACAAGTAAATAGAAATACCTATACCCTATTCAACGAGCCATGAGCCAAAAGGTAAACAAACCATAAAAAGGGTTCTTTATATGTCACGATTGATGTACTGAACTTAATTTATCAAAATAACTACGGAAGCATACACAGACAACATAAGAAATTATATTTTAGTACGAAGTCTATAAAACGTTTGTAATCCGTTGAGACTTATTTGAAATCAAATATCATAAATGCCTTAAATTATTTTCTTAATTTTAATTAATTATGAATTAAATAGTTTACATGTAAAAGAACCTAAAAAAGAAACTACCGTTGTTACTTTTATTGTTTTCATTAGGTTTATTATTTTGTTACGTTTAAAGTTATTTGTTAATTGTTTTGTTTTAGTTATATTGACGTTTTCGTGTAATAACATAAGTGAACCTGAACCTGGGCCAAGCAATGTTTGTACTTTTTCTTAGTTTTTTTTTCTTATTTTTTATTATGATCATAGTTGAGTACATCCTAACAAAACTTGAGCATTTATTTGAACATGTGAACTATGTAAGATAAACTAAAACATAATTAAAATCATATATAGTTATATGAAAATAAAAACTAAAATAAAAGTTTGGGGAACATTGATTTCTTTGTTTACACTTTGGCTCAAGCCCCGATGAATAGGGTATACGCATTTCTATTAGGGATTGAGAACCGTTCGAAATATATCGTGTAAATGTGGTTCTTTGTAATACGCTCGTTCGGAGCGAAATAGATTCATCGATATAATCGCTGGGACTACCCTAGCCTGGTTAAAATGAAACGGCAGATAGGTGGAGCTTAGTTCATGTCACGTAAATTGTGTGTTCGTTTTCCTTTACCTTTTTAGCCATGCGGTGTTCGAACAAAAGAAGAGAAGTATAAGTGGTATTTATACCCAAGCCAGGCAAGAGAGACACACGCAACCCAAATCAACTAATAAACCCTTACCTCTTCATCTTCTTCTCTTAACTTACCTGACGACATTCCTTTTGAAGACGATGAAATGTTTTTGCGATTTTTTGGCAAATGTGCTAAAACATCTTTATACAACACAATGATAATCATGAGATGTCTCGTATCAGCATTACAATTGAAGCAATGTGTGTTCATCGGCATAAAGGTTGCATTCGACAAAACTAATTTCAGTAGCATAGCTGGAGCTTTCGGTACCTACACCCTGTGTAATCTCATGGAAGCATGATGCATAGAACATGAAACTCTCCTCTACGAAAACAGAACTCAGACCATTCATCAATAAACATAAACTACCAAGATTAAAATTACCAGGTAAGTGATACAGGATTTGGCGCGTAAACAACAAATTACCAAATCCTGTATCACCTTTTGGCAATGAAGAAGCCTCCAAGGCAAAACCAGGAGTGTCGCTCAGGATAAATCTATGGTTATATACAACAGGCCAATCATCTTGTAAAGAGTGTATTTTATTTACGTCCTGTTTGTCTAATAAACACGAAATAAACATTTTATTATTACATACCTTTTGATGGGTCACAAACTAAAATCTATGGTTAGGGTGTTATAAAGTTCAAAACGTCACATGTAACCAAAGAGAAAAATATTGCGAAAGGAAATAGAGAAAAACGTCACTTGAACGAATCCTCTAAACTTCATGAAACACTTTGATTATAATTATTATGATCGGTTTTCTCATCAATATAAGAGTTTCATCCTTATAATTTCAAAGTTTATGCATTCTATGAACTTTTAAGTGTGAGAAGACTGAAGTGTATCGTGTTTGTGAATGTAGTACTTATACTGTACTGTGTTATGTGATATGAACAACATTGGTTTGTATTTCGATTTCGACCATGAAATCCAGTAAAAGAAGGCTCCAGGCACTCACGGAAGGTTCTGATGGACTACCAAACTACCTTAAAATGGAAGATTCGGAGACATCGATCCCGCCAGTATTTAGGTCTCGTCTACATGAGTTATTTTCTCAAATAGAAAAAGAATTTGACCTTCTATATACTGAGAATTTGAATCGTAAGTAAATGATTGAAGTACTGTTTCTATATTCTTTACTAAAAAGCAGTGTATTGAAGATAAATAGATGTTACAAATAGAAATTGCTGTTATAAGTATTTTGTTTTGGTCTAGGATAGCTGACACCTTCATTACATGTTTTCCTTTTCTTCCTGTTGTCATATTTTAGTATTTACCCTGTAATTATTATATAATATTTATAATCAAAATAATATGTTAGTGTGGGGTGTCAATTTAATAATAACTATTATTTGTTTTAGTTCAAGAAAAGATAGACATTCTGAGTGAAAAGTTGGAGCGTGAGAGTTATGTGGGAGATAAACAGAACTTAGACTACATAGAGTTTGATGTAACTGGAAAAAACTCTAAAGTAAAATGTGAGTATTAATATTTTTTCCACTACAGTTTGTCAGAAGTCCAAAATGACTTTGTGTATAATAATATGTACAGATACAAACCGCATTTATTTTTGCCAATTTATTGATGGAAAAATGTATGATATGATTACTTACATGTCAATACAATAATGTAAATGTCAACAACAATAGTTAAAACAGAAGTAATAATAAACATTTATTAGTTCACTTTCATTATCAAACTGACAAGAAATATAAACTTCTTGATGGTAAAATAATTACTTTTTAACTATCTATTAAATATGTCAGTATCACATAGTCATAATAAAGATTAGCTATTTAATATTATATTTAATGGACAAAGGGATGTTGTAGTATTATATGTACAGCTCTCTATCAAGCCACTGCTAGATATGGCTTCATTTGAATTTAACAAAAAATCTTACACATGTATGTTGATAACATTCATATTGATACTAAATTATCTTCAGTGTTGTATATTGCCTAAATATTTATAACTATATGGTTACAGTTAAAATTACTCCTATGTAACAGGAATTGGATATAAAAAATAGATATCACAATTTAGGCAAGCAGTAGCATGTCAAGCCAAGTTCAAGTTTTTATATTCTCTCTATCTTGAAGTTAAAATTTACAGTGACACAAAGTAACTCCCAAAAAGTGAAAGCAAGCCACAAACTGAGAGTTCAGACAAGTAAGATAGTATCCAGTTTCAAAGCTCCAACCTACAATTGCCAGTTGGTGAGGGAGTTCACGGGACATAAAGATGGAATCTGGGATGTCTCATCAGCTCGCCCCGGACAAGCACTCATTGGCACTGCGTCAGCTGGTAACAACAATATTTATTGCAAATACTGTGTACATTTCATATCACGACACTGGCAAAACTTTTTTTATTGCAATCTGCTGTCCTTAACAACAATTTCTGAAAGTGTCATTTAGTGATTGCACATGGGTACTTAAAAGGCATTTACTAAAACCGTTTCCTTCAATATTTTGTTTTGGTTGCCTGGAACAACACAAATATAGGTGTTAGTGAATAATAATACATATTATGGCAAACTTGCAAAACTTGCAAAACTTGTTTAAACTAACAGCAGATTGCCATAAAGAAAAAATAACTGTCCATTTGTTGGATTGAGTGTATCTTTACTAAATACAATTTTCTGATAGATCATTTACCTAATGTTACTCTTTTTTAGATCACACAGCTTGCGTATGGAGCGTAGAGTGGGGAAAATGCCTTTTGCAGTACACAGGACACTCTGGCTCTGTAAATTCAATCCGTTTTCATCCCAGTAGAGATATCGCACTTACAAGCAGTGGTGATAATACCGCACATGTCTGGCAAGCTGCTGTTAATTGGGACTTGCCGGTAAGTATCTCAATGTATTTCTATAAATGTCTCGAACCATACCTTTTGACAGACAACCCTTCAGTTTAAATGCCTACAAAAGTATCTGGAGAATTTTGATAATATTTTGATTTTCAGTACTTACTGATTGATGGCATATCCAACTTAAACTGTTATAAATAATATGTTTAGCGCGGACAATCATCTGAGGAAGAATTGGAAGGTGGGGGTGAAGAAAGTCTAGGAGAAGGCGGGGACAGGCCCGAGGTACTGCGGACGCCGCTGACGGAGCTGGGCGGGCACCAGGGCGTGGTGGTGGCCGCGGACTGGCTCACCGGCGGGGACCACGTCATCACCGCGTCCTGGGACAGGACGGCCAACCTCTATGATGTCGAAACTGGAGAATGTTTGCAAGTCCTTACAGGTAATTGTGTTTTTGTATAAACTGTGTTCCAAAATTCTGTTCTTTTTAGTTTCTGTAAATAGTCTATTAATATTTCATCAAAAATTTCGCGTCAGTACTAAAAATTGAATCAAAATGATTCTAATTTCTTAAAATTGAATACTAATACAAGGCCAGTAGATCGATAGTCATTATCATCTGTCCAGTATTTTTTCAACTTCGCTGGTGTTGGCTTGCAGTCTTTCTGAACCCATAAAATCAAGAAACACCCTTGATGGGACCGGTTTTCAGACACCCAAGCTTCTCTCAACACTTAACGACAGCAAAATGTAAAATTGACGGCCTAGAACCACAAATGTCTGGCATCCAAAACGTGGACAAAAAGTTGATACTACGTAATTTATTTTATATTACTCAGGTCACGACCACGAGCTCACTCACGCGTCGGCTCACCACGCGTCGCGTCTGGTGGTGACGGCGTCACGTGACACCACGTTCCGCCTGTGGGACTTTCGTGAGCCCATACACTCCGTCTCCGTATTCCAAGGACACACCGAGTAAGAATACACACTTTCAAACTTAGCTCTCTAAATAGGCTCGCTTTTTTCCGTTTTGGTTTCCTTATCCAAAGGGCAGAAAAAGAACCTTATATATAAGATTTTTATTATTAATATATTCTTTTAATTACAGGAGTGTGACATCAGCTGTATTTACGCGGGAGGACAAAGTGGTTTCCGGATCTGACGACCGTTCCGTTAAGGTATTTAACTCACAAACATATAGAAATACCCTTTTTCCTTCTTAGAGTCTTTATCTCACTATATTATACAACAATAAAAATGTACTTACTTCATTGGCTCAGCGAACCAAATTGTGTCTTGGCCTCTGATACAAGAGAGCGCCACTTTACCCGATCCTTGGCCACTTCTCGCCACTCACCAATAAAACAAAAAAAAAAGTAGTTCCACATTTTTCAAATAAGGCATGTATTGAATTTAGAAAGATTTTACTATTCAGAACATTTAATTAAATGAGAAGCTATTTCTTTTCAGCACACAATATTTTTTAGTTTACCAAAAACTCATTATTTACTATTTGATTAAATAGGTATGGGATGTCCGTAACATGAGATCAGCTCTAGCCACGATCAGATCCGACTCTTCGGTGAACCGCGTCGGCGTGAGCGGCAACGGTCTGATTGCCATCCCTCACGACAACCGCCAAGTGCGAATCTTCGACCTGCAGGGACAGAGGCTCGCCAGACTACCGAGGTCCAGTCGACAGGTAAATAATATTTTTAAGTAACATTAGTTGAAGTTTTTGTTTTAAGCGTCGCAGCGTTGCGTAGCAAAATATATATAGGCACACTAACTTGTAACAATAATGCCAACTAAATATTTTAAAAAGATACGTTCACTATTTCGTTTCGAATAAACATTCAGTTGTTCAGTTGCTAATGAAGGATGTGCAAGTAGTATTTTGTCTCACAGTTAACCTATGTCAATTTATTCCAGGGACATCGTCGCATGGTAACTTCCGTAGCGTGGGCCGACGAAGTATCCCCGAACATCAACTTCTTCAGCTGCGGCTTCGACAGACGCATCCTGGGCTGGTCCATCCAACCCTCCAAGGAGAACTAAATACTAAGACTTTACAGGTATATGTCCGTTCAACTTAGTTGTTTACTATTTTAACTAAAGTATCAAATTGATATATCATAGTACAGACGTAATCTAAACAATCGATTATGATCTTTAAATCAATTGAATAGAGATCATAGATAATATAACTTGTATTGACGACCTTAGATCCAGTTTTACTTCTTTAATGTAAGCTATAACAGTAACTAATCTCAAGTGTTATAATATGTATGGCATGTTTGATCCGTGTCTGTACTATCTAAGCCTTAAAAACGGACAGTAGCAACTGTAAGAGCAGGACGGTGCATTTTAACACATAGCTGTGTTCCGCTTCTAATTAAAAGTCCAATACAGGCACTTAGGACAAAGATAAAGATGAGAAATGTTGTCTGTACAAATTCATATCAATGTTACGGAAAATATGACACAACATGCAGGCAACATGAATAGTCATGCAGCCTTGAGATTTAAGATGTAAATCCCAGCATTTATTTCCCATGCCTGTAAAGAAGAATACCCCGGATTTTAATTGTTTTACCCTCTACACATTGTGGTATATTTATGGTAGAACTGTCCTATCTGTACATACTTCATGTTCCATGTATAAAAATATTGCCTATAATATGATATTGATGTTTACTTCCTATGTGTGATTATATTATATATGTTGCTGTAAATTATGATTAGGATAAATGACTTATTTTTTAGAATATATATGATTCCATTGGCATTTCTTTGTGAAATTGGTGAGATATCTATGTGTTATGATAAAATATATTAGCTCTCAATTTTTAATATATTTGACTTGCAAAATGGTAAGGTTGTCTTGTTAATATTACTGGTAAGCGGCTTGGTGTTTGTTTGCTAAGTATCCTTCTGAAAAAGAAGTTAAATTTAAATAATGCACAAACCCTTTTAATTAGTATTCTATATTCTACAAATACAGTCATGTGACAAAAATATATGTAACAAATTTCATTACAAAGACAACATAATTTAAGAAAGTACTTCAGTAGATGGAATAAGATGCGATACAGATCGAACCGATGAATAAGATTTACATTTCCTATAAAATTTGTCACAAACTTCAATGACTTTTGACAGACGGTTTCTTGCGTACTAAGAGCCATATTTTCAATTATTCAGTCCTTTTTAAAACATTTGTTGGAACCACAGTTTTTTTTAATACATATTATGACGATAACATTGTTTGTCCATAAATTGTTATTTATTTAATGTGGGTTGTTGGTGTCCTTTAACCATTGTAGTTTAAGTAAATTTTGGTGATAAGGAATTAGGTTGTTGTATTAGTTTTATGTTGAAAGGTGAGTCCGGTTTGTCGCCTTGTTTTAAAGTTTAAGGCCATAATCTTTTAATTGAGACATTATGTTCCATTTGGTTCGATACTTAACTAAAGGCAAAGAATCTTGATGCGTCCACTTTTTTTTCTACCCAGTTAAAAAATAAACTGAAGAAAAATCTTTGTTAATCTGCAATTACCGAATCGAGTACTTTTTCTTTAATGTGTGATCGTGTAAAAATATTAACCAAGATAATTTAACTTTAGTTAAGTAACCAAATGGTGTTAATGTTGATAAAATATAGTGAAAATGTTCTAGCATGGTTTGATAATAATTAAAATCTTTTTTCAATTAAATGTTCGCTCTTTCATGTAGCACAAAAATATCATATCGTTTTGAAGTATGTATGCAAAGGTGATTAACGAAACACGTATAATAATGGCAACATATAGTTATATAAATTCTCAAAAATATCATGGTAATGCGGGTGAAAGAAAGTACCTAAATTTTGTAACTATTGTACGTACGATCAAATCATAATGGTATGCGTATCGTGTCATATCTCTGTAAGATAACCGTTTAAAAGATACCACACACCAAAAATATATCGTTTACACTGATATAATACGGCACACAGGTCGTGCAGGACTAAAGTGAACCTGAACCAACCAATGGAATAGAGTTTGACAAAAAAAAACTGTTTCGTCCATCAGATAGATTTCCTACAAATATTAATGCGTATTTTTTCTTCGATCTATTAAATAAAACTCGTGTGTCGTCACTTGCCAGTAAAAGGCGTACTGGCAAGTGACGTCACACTTGTTTTTACTAGCATCTTCCTAACTTTTCAATGATGTGATAACATTAAAAATACTTAGTCAATATTTTTGGGAAACCTGTCTGATGGACTAAAGTAGATACTTTTAGTCAAATATCACATTACACTCTTCAAGTGAACTCAAAGCTTAGGTTGAATAATGGATCTATTCCTATCTGTTAACATTATTTGATTAATATATTTGTATATGAATTACATATCTTTAGGTGTGTTAAAGCTAAAAATAACAGCATTCTGCTAGTCACCGTGTAACACAGATAAACCAAAGATTGACAAACTAAGCACGTCTTATTTCTGAATAATTTGATAACGGATTACTCACGCATATCACCCGACCCAACCGTAGTGCTTAACCATGACTTGGCGCCGCGGCCGACAAATGCGCGTTCGTAAACCGCTATTGAATTATTAAAATTCCGTCGCACGAAAATTAATATATTAGTCTAAGTTGTGACAAACATGATTGCAAAATATTACAAATCTCAAAACCACGAACTCTAACACGCAACTTACACTTAAGTAGGTCTTGAAGTATCAGAGCTTTACACTTTTACAGACCGCGAAACTTAAAGACGACCAATATCTGAATTGCGTGCAAATATTCGGCCGTGGGTATACTTAACAAGAAGTTTGTATGTGAACCAACATATCAAAAAACGATCAAATAATGTTGCTGAAATGTTTTGTTAGGAAACTAGTATTTTAGTTTTCTTTTGTTTCTATTGTACAGTCAGCGACCAAAGTCCTTCAAATTTACAAAACGTAATGCAATTAAGCAGTATTTATTTACTGAAAATCGATTGAAAAGTAGCTTGACACCAAAATTGTAAAAGGCGCTGAATATGTATGTCAGTTTGCAATTCTGCTGTTGGTTAAATTTTTTTTTGCTGACAACATACAATACTACTTCTAATATTTAAACCGATGTTGTTTCAAATCACCGAAAATTAGTACACTGTTTGAAATTTTCAAGTTCTCGATAACAACTTTCTGACGTATAGTAGTACCACATTTATATTCAGCGCTTGTGCGATTAGTATTATAAGAGTGATACAACTATATTTCATTTAAACTAAAATATGGCACTCTATAAATAATAATGTAATTCTAGTAAATAAAGATCCCATTCACGAAGTATGAATTGTCTGTTACAAATTACAACACTACTATTCTAGTGAATGGCCCAAAATGTAAATATGAAAATATGTATTTATTTTTCCAGCTGTAGTATAAACGTCCATGTTTTTTTGTGTATGTATATTAAATAAGTATTTGTTACTGTGGTTGTGCCAAAAGCCTCTCTCTCACCATTGAGGTATAGGCCCTATGAAGAAATACTAAACAGTACTATATTTTATTTAGATTTTAGCTTACTTCTAGTCGATTAGTGCACTTCACATGATTTATCAGTAAAATCTTTCGTGTATTTAATTATTCTTGTATTTTGTGATGTCTGTATTCAGCAAAAATCAATATGCATAATATTATGAGTATTATAAATAATGGTGTAATTATAAAGTTAGCAGTTGTTAAATATCTTCTATAAAATGATCTGAATATTTTTGTTATGCCAAATATGGTATGAAATAAATAATATATCATTAATTATCTGTTGTTTATCTTTCTATTATCCCTTTGCAGTGCCATCATTTTGATTTTGAGTTAACTAAGTAGTAACTTTAATTGTACAGTTAGTAATGATGGAAAAGGTCTTGTGACATTGTTTTTTTTTAAACGTATTACCCTATAACACCACGCAATCTATAGGACAATAAACAAATAGAGCGTTAAAGTATGTAAATACTACCTGATCCGGCGAACTTCGTCTCGTCAAGTTGATTTGTGAATCGAAACCATCCAGGGCGCCACCCAAACGCATACATAAATCATTGTAAGCAGTCCTGCTATTTTGGTGTTGAGTGATACACACTTGTTAAAGAATTATAAATGAAGAAACAGTAGCTGGTTTGTTACAATTAATAATTCTCTCCCTTTCTATGACTCTGATTAAATCATATATTTTGTTGTACAAGTATCGTTGCAAATTATTTCGAGAAATAATAAAAATAAATTTTGCTCTTACTAATATTGCAACACAGCTATTGAGAATTAAATCAACATAGTTATACTATCCTAGCTTTCACAAGTGTGATTCAGTACCAAAAAATCTTTGGTGCCTCATCGAATGCCAGTCGGGCATTTTATTGATACCTGAGCAATGTACCTGGGTCTTAACGTTACGTGCATAATCTGTGGACTGACTGTTTTTTTACTGTAATCTGTGGTCAGTTTCTAAAACATTTGACGGAAGTTTCAAGTTTTTGAAAAGCATCGCACTGTATTGAAAATATTGCAGCGTTTGCAAAATAATATACCAATTGTTGCATTATACTATATTGCGTAGCACTTGGGATTCTTAACCAAATGAAACTATATCTAAGGTAGTTGCGAAGTTGTAGCCATGGATGAACTACGAGGATTCCTTTTAGATCCTCTACCATCAAGATCTCAAATGACCAAACTTCGGGGTCCACTTACCGGTGGTCATCGTATCGTTAAAGAGGATCCGACAGAGGAGCTAGACAGGAAAGTAGAACATCGTCATTCAGTGATATCTGGCAGCGGTACCGACTATGCTCGAGAAATCAAAGAGAGGGAAACACAACTGTACATGCGGGTAAAATAATTTTTATTCACTATTTAAGTGCGTTTTGCTGAGTTTGCTTAAAGTTGATATTAAAAGCTCTTTCCAATTTTGGTTAACACTATGCTAAGAAGTTACTAATTCTAATATAAAATAACTTGGTCAATAAAGATTCTAATCTTAATTAAAAATAATATTGTTTTTATATTCGATTGTTTTGCACTGTAGAGTGTAACAGCGCGTGAACTGGAGTGCGAGAGTGTAGCAAACGGATTTGAGTCGCTCGAGCAACTGTCTACATGGGGTACGTCCCTTCAAGACATGACTAAGCTCTCGGAGGAAGCTATGACTGAAGTCTACAGCAAATACTCATTCCAAACTAAAGAAGACACTAAAAATTTAGCAATCAATGATTATAAGGAACAAGTGAGCATATAAACAAGTTCCTTGGAATTTGTTGCATAATTCATACTTTGTTTGTTTATCTGCCTAATTTATAGAGAAAACTATCTAATTCATGTAATTAATTAACGCTGACTGCATGAATTCCCAAAAAAAATATCCTATTCATATGAATAAATAAACAATTATTACATATAAGTAGTAAATATTTAATTATTTTTATTGTTGTTTTACATTTGTTTTTAGTTGCTAAAAGACACATCAAGATAGTTGAACTTAATTTTAGTAACTAAATAAATTGAGTACAGTTTTTATAAGGAGTGTGTTACAATAAAATTTTGACAAACCCATCATCTGGCTATACAAAATTAAAAGAGTTAATGTACTACTTAACAAGGAACTTAATGCCTATTTTACTACTTTAAGATTTTGGACCGCATCCAAGGTTACCCAGTTGTCATAATCGAAGGTCCGACTGGATGTGGTAAAACAACTCAAGTACCGCAGTGGATTCTTGATGACTGCTATCAGGCCCGCAGACCTTGCAAGATCATAGTGACACAACCAAGGAGGATTGCTGCTATATCTATTGCTAACAGAGTCGCTCAAGAAAGAGGCTGGGATGTTGGTGGACTTGTTGGTTATCAGGTAAAGTGGTTACTTCTTTTTTTATAAACAACTTTTGCACTAAGGAATTTATACCTTATGTATGCATTTCAATTACTAGAAGTCACATGAAAAAGGCATACAGACCTTAGAACAAGCATTTTTGCCTTAGGAAAATGCTATAATGCATGGATAAGCATCCATGCAGTTATTTAAGCATATGTAAGATAAGTTTGTAATATGATTTTTGTATAATATTAATAAATAACATTTCAGGTTGGATTAGATGCTAAAGTATCATCAGACACTCGCATACATTATGTTACAACAGGCATCTTATTGCAAAAACTTGGTAGGTTCCTCAAATTTTATTATTCTATTTAAATTCCTTTTGTACTTACTACCTATATTATTACCTATATCCAGAAAGTCAATAATGTAAATGAGTGTTTTACCAAATTAATTAATGTTGTTAATATGGCCCATGCTACATGGATTTGCTGTATAAAGGCCTTGTGCAGTAACTGTAAATGAAACAAAATTGTTTAGATATTTCTCATAATTTTCCATCAACATTTTCCCATTTCAGTGGGTTCAAAGACAATGAACGAATACACTCATATAATACTTGATGAGGTCCATGAAAGAGGACAAGAGATGGACTTCCTCCTACTAGTAGTGAAAAGACTGTTGTACACCGTCTCTCCAAATGTCAAGGTGGTGCTCATGTCAGCCACATTCAACAGCAAGGCATTCTCCGACTACTTCTTGGTACCGACTAGCCGCGGCCCCTGTAGGTCTTCATGTATCAAAGTTGAAAGGAAAGAGACAATGTTCTCAGTGAAGAAGTTTTACTTGAATCATTTGACAAAGTTTGGATCTGTAAGTATTTATATTTTATTTTCGAGCTGCTTATTTTTGTTGCTGTTCATTTTTGGTGTATTATCGTAATTTGCATTTGAATGTCGTAAGGGAGCAGTAGAAATTTTGCTTCTTCTTTAGTTATATTTTTAGCAGTGACATTATAGTGCTTTGCTTATAAAAATTGAATCAAGACTACAAGTCGCGCGTCTAGCTCACCGCAGTGACGCCACTGCAACTGTTTCTCCCACCGTAACAAAATGTATAATTTTACTGTCAGCATCACTATTCATTCAATTGATTGAAATCACCGATTGATTAACAATTACAACTTATTCTCATTTCAAAGCAGCGGATATGTAATTAATTTCCTTTATGTTTAGATATTGAATCATATAACAAGCAAGGGTGATGAACCGGCTGTTTCCCCTGAAATGCATCACTTAGTTATCAAGCTGCTGAATGCATTTGAGCAGATTGATAAGCAGGAAGACAAAATCACGGATAGGTCTGAAGCCGACCTGCCCTCAGTACTTATATTCCTGCCGGGAATCAATGAGATCGAAGACTTGTACGCTTGTCTTACTGACTCTGCATTGCGGTAAGTAAGGCTTTATATAATTAACACTGCACAACATAACTTCGGTTTTAATAAGATATCAATCAATTCAGCCTATCACGGTCCATTCTAGGACCTGACCTCCTCAAAGTTGTGGCACAACACCAGGTCCTTTGTCTAGCACATCTGGTCTGAGCCAGCTAACAGTATCTGTAAGTTAAACAATATTTGTAAGTTACTCAGAACAAACATTTTGAAGAAAACTAAGATATGAACTAAGTTTGTCTATATCACCGTCATTTACTAGAGCAACAAAGAGATCCCGAGTTTGACCACATTTAGGTTGTGGAGGAAGCGATAAAGCTGGTAGATATTTATAGTTAGCATATTTATGAAGCAAAATGCATAGTTGCAAAATATAGTTTACATTAAACATTTAATTTTATTAATCTTAGCGCAAAAATAGTGGATGCGGAATGCGCATCATACAAATGGTTCGTGTTGCCGCTGCACTCCACTATAACTTCGGAAGAGCAAGTCCGCGTCTTCCGACGAGCGCCGCCGGGCCACAGGAAGATCATACTATCAACTAACATCGCTGAGAGTTCCATCACTGTACCCGATATTAAGTACGGTAAGAATAGTCCGACATCGTACATATTTATATGAGAAGTATAAATAAATAAGTAAATATTCTGTCAAAGAGTCTGTTTTTAGAGCGTAGAGTTATCGGAATGTGGTTAGTGTCCAAATGTAATCAGTAGGAGTAAAAGAGATAACAGGACTAATCAGTCATTCATATTCACAAGTATACATCTATTTCCTACATGAAAATGAAACAGATAAAAATATTCATTTACCACATTATTTTTTGATAATTAAAAAACATATTTAATATAGATACCCCTTGGTTTCTTAATGCAGTTCCTTTTATTGGACAGTCAAGTCGAAAGATTTGAACAAAATTCAAGTCACTTGTAAAAATACATTTGCCAGTTGCGTAGTATTCATAAACTAAGCTATGCTTCGTTTAAGGCTAGATGGCGCTGTGTGAGAATTGTATATTATTATTCTTATAGTAATCGACTACTGCCTCATGAAGATCATGGTGGCTGATCCCGAAACAAGCTTCACGTCTTTGCGCCTGGACTGGGCCACGAAGACCAACTGCGAACAGCGAGCCGGCCGCGCGGGCCGAGTGCGGGATGGGCGAGTCTACAGACTGGTTACCGACAAGTTTTATGTTAGTATACCAACAAAACTATAGACACTTTCAGGTCTTTACCGAGTTTGGTAACAGCGACCTCTAGGCTAATTTGCATCCACATATCACCAGCGTATCGATTGAAAGTCTATACTGGATACATGCTAGTATGAAGGCACTAAAATCAATGTTACTGAATTGCAACGTTTCTAATATAGGAGAGTTTTAGTCAAGAATGCGCCCCGGAGATAACTCGATGCCCGCTCGAGAGGTTGGTCTTGCTGTCAAAGATGCTGAACATGGGACCTCCCTCCGAAGTGCTGGCCCTGGCTATGGACCCGCCGGACCTCACCAATATACAACGTACTGTCCTTGTGCTCAAAGAGGTAATTATTTGATATACGGCATGTAAAACAATATTTTATTAAAACGAATGTAATTTCCTAAAGTGCTACTTGTTTAGGGAATTATAAATTAAATGCAAGTTATACACTAATATCATCGGCCTAGCCTTTTCCCGACTATGTTGGGGTCAGCTTCCAGACTAACCGGATTCAGCTAAGTACCAGTGTTTTACAGGGAGCGACTGCTTATTTGACCTACTCAACCCAGTTACCTGTGCAACACGATACCCCTTGGTTAGACTGGTTGTCAGACCTTCAAGCTTCTGACTACCTGTAACGACAGTAATACTATAAGAGATATGATTTCCTACAGATCGGTGCTCTGAAGAAGACCGTGGATGACGAGTGGTCGAGCGACGACGGTGACGTCACATACCTGGGCCGCGTCTGCGCTAAGCTGCCGATTGATGTCAAACTGTCCAAGCTCATCATGCTGGGCTACATCTACGGGTGCATGGAGGAAACTGTTGTTATGGGTGAGATTTTAGTGGATTTTAAAATTAAACTCGCGTCTTGCATTAAATATGTTTTTTATTAATAGAAATTACATGTAGAGAAATAGATTTTCAAAAATAAAAATCCAAATACTCACGTTTTTAAATGTCCACTCAATTAAAATTTTATCAAAATCGGTCCAGCCGTTAATTAATGTTAATTGCTTTGTCATTGGGTTTGAAGCTATCCTGAAAATTTCACCCTGCTATCTTATCGGGAAGTAGCTTCAAAATTGAGTTGCAATCTAACCTGAACGACAGACAAACAGACAGATACAAACAAACAAGAAATTGAGTTTATAAAAAAGTAAAAAATAACGTCGTCGTGTTTTCAAAGACACACATTATGATGATGTATCGATATTCTGGATACTTTTAGATGACGTTTTTAAGCGTGAGAATCTTAGGCTTTCGAATATCAATGATCTATAAATATGGTTATTTAACAGCGGCTGCGATGTCTGTCAAGAATCTATTCAGCAGTCCTTTCCGTGAACGACTGAACGCTTACAACTCGAAGCTGACGTGGGCGGACGGATCGACCAGTGACTGTATTGCTTTCCTGAATGTGTATAAGGTACAATTTATCTTTACGAAGGGAAGTTATTTTAAGACTAGTGATTCAAGCGTGTTTATATTCCATGCGTGCCTCAGATTTGACAGTAAGCTGAGGGCAGTCGTTAACGCCTTATGTCCGAAAGTCCAACTGTAACTGCGGCTCGGGTACAAAAAGTGAAAAGTAAGGAATCATTCTGGGTTTTGGTCCATTAAAGTCTGACACTGCCATCTTCTCAACCCAAAGTGGATTGAGTTGATTGATTGATTTGATAATTTCCATCCGTAATATAAGGCTTGCTTCTTTAAACTTATAGCGCATTTACTTTATGTACGTGTTGACAATTGCGTAGGTATGGAGCCACCTGCGCCAGCAGCAGCACTTCCGCAGCACTCCGGAGGCGGCGTGGGCGCGGCGCTTCTACGTGCAGGCGCGCGCGCTGCGGGAGCTGCACGAGCTGGCGCGCGACCTGCGCCAGCGCCTGGCCGCGCTCGGGCTCGAGCCCGGCGACGGGAAGGCGCCCTGGAACAAGCATGAGCTCGCCTTGCTCTACAAGGTCAATTAAAACTTATTTCATATTGGTCTTATATGTTCAAACTTTCTCAGACGAAACCCCTTTAGATATAATAGACTTTTCAGCCATGGGATTTTTGTGGAACTGGACCGCATTGATAGTGAGCTGGTAATAAACCTGGACCTCAGTAAGATTTGATATCAGTAAACCTGACCCTTATTGTGATCGGACATTAAAATGATTTCACCTCAGTGAAACTTGACATTAGGGAAAATGGATCTCATTAATACTACACTCTCAGTTAACAGGTCGTATCTCAGTTAAGACTGCATATTACTGAAACAAAGACATAGTGGACTTTAGTGAAACTGGACGTCAGCAAAACCGAACTTTAGTGAGACTGGGCATTTAGGAAACCATATTGCAGTGACACTAGACATTAATGATTCTAAACCACTGTAAGATTACATTAAGGAGAAACTAGACAACACTCTCATTAACTAGACCTCACTGTACGTCATTTCTAGCGGCACTGGTTTTCGCTATTAGTATACGTTTCTATTATTCTACAGATACTATTAGCGGGCGCGTTCTACCCGCAGTACTTCGTGCAAGTGTCGGAGGACGAATCGCGAGAGAGGGACGCGGTTCGTACGCTCGGTGGTCTCGACCCTAGAAATACTGTAAGTCCTATTTATATTTTCTATTTTATTTAAATATCGTAAAAAAAAAAACTGTAAAAGTTGGCACTGTCAAGTATGTATGACTTAAAAGAGTGATTTTAATTATTAATGATTTTATTAATTGCACCAGAGTAATTGTTTTAAAATAAAAAAAATACACCTTTATACAGATAGCAGAATATAAAAGGTTAATAACTCTTGTTTTCTAAGGTTTACCTCAAAAACTTTCCGGATAACCAGCCAGGCGAAGTGTATGCGACGGCTATTAAGAAAGCTGTCTTCAAACACATATCTGATGAACCTCGCGTATCTTTCGACAAGAATAGCAAGTAATTAAATTAACAAAATATTATTTTGCATGTGGTTAAATAGCACTGTGAATGATGTTCATAAATTCAAACCGCTACAAAAGTAAATATACTGGTATATTATCGGCCTTTATTTAGGTTGAGTTAGAACTGTGACTATTATCTAACTGTGATATGTGAGCAAGCGATGAGCTTGCTGATAGCAGCTTCCGAGCCCCAGACTCCCTTTATTATCTATCTAACATAATCTAATAAATAATTAACTTAATTATGTAGTTAATTGTGTCAACCTGCATTAAGAAAATGTTTTTCTTTCAGGAAAATCTATTTGACTTTTAACGATAGGGTTGATGAAACGAGTGGCGCGCAAAATAGAGGCGTAAGTCATTTTATAATTCGTAATTTAATTCTAATTATTCTCGCTTCGAAGTTCTCAGCGATGAAAAGTAGGCCTAAGTTGGCTAAGACTCTTAACCAACTTGGGCCTTACAGATAACATGAAAAATTAGGCTAATTTAAGGTCACTTTTTCACAATTTGTCACATCTTTTCATCTAATAAGCTGTTACATATTAATATTAAGATAATCTGGACTCATTACAGGACCCCTCTATACCAGGTCAAGTGGTTCTGCCTGTGTACAAGGCCGTGAAGGCTCGACAACTGCGCATAGATATAAGAATACCTCTATTACCGTAAGTTAATTGTTGATTTTTATACTTAGCTATGTACTATGAAAGAAAAAACTAGTATATAATATAATCTAAATCTAATATAATCATTTGAAATAGAAGTTGATTATAATTTTTGACTGTATATTACCTGCAGGGTAAAAAGCCTTTACGAAACCATGTTAGCACTAGTATATTTATGAATATGGTTATTTATTATGTTACTTTTTTCTAGACCTGACAAGGCGAATGAGATAGCTTCTACAATGGCTATTGATAAGTTGTCTCTAAACTTAGAAACAATGGTGCCTCGTCTGCCGGAAATTGATGATACACATTTACCAGTTACAATATCACAGGTAAAAATGTATACTATAGATATTTTGTACTAATTTCACTGTTAAACTTAAAACCCTGGGAAAAGATCAAACATAAATTTTGGATACACTGTCCCAAATATGGCAGACTATGACAACCAGTCCATTGAGAAACTACTTATATTTATTTTAAAACGAAAATATAACAAATATTATCTAATTTACAGTTTTTACTTTTCTCCATTGTAGATAATTACTCGGACAAAACTCCTAAGCTTATCACACAACTTACGACCTGTAGTTATGGGCTTCGATTCTGCTATTTATAATTGTTGATGAATGAATGGCAATTGGATTACATTTCACAATATTCGTATTCTCCTAAGCATGTTCCTAACACAATAATTGGAAATATATTATATAGACCATAAGTGTTCTGCCCGTTAGTTATTATGTTGAAAAAATGCTGAGAATATTGGCCATTATAAATATCAGGACCCTGCAGTTGGGCCATTAACCACTACGTCACAGAACACGTCACACACTACGTAATAAAATGTGTTATTGTATCCAGTTGACAGGTATAAACAAGTTCTGGGTGCAATACGGCGACGAGAGCACGGCGGCGGAGCTGGCCGGCATCCAGCGCGCGCTGAACGCGGCCCCGCTGCTGGCGCACACCGGCGCGCTGCCCGCCGCCGCGCTGCTGGCCGCGCCCTACGCACACGCGGGCCGCACCGAGATGTTCCGCGTCAGGGTCACCAAGCAGCTGCCCAATGATATGCTCGAGGTATGCTCGTTGAATACTACAATTATTCGTTGGTTATTAAATGATGCGACTATTTACTCACGCGTATTTATCGGGGTCGCTCGACTAGTTTTGGATACAACCCAACACCAGTTGGGTCCGAATTACTTTCACGATAGATAATATAAAAAAAAATTGTTGGTACCTAAAGTTTGAGAGGTTATAGTTAGGCCGTTGATCCTAGTAGGTCATCTGTCAGCAGCTGAGTTTGCGGCATATCGATTTAGTACGCTCATTCATACTATTGAAATAGTGTTCATAGTTTGCAAGTTTTACGCTCATTGTAACTAATAAAATGTAGACACTCCATTACTAATAAGACTACAGTATCAGTAAATTTGAATGAAACTTGACTTCTTTGTTGACGAGAAATTTGATTTCAGAAATGTAGCTTAACTGTCACTGGATTAGCATTAATTGTATTCGTGACATAATGAATATCCCCGCAGGTCCTGTACGTAGACTACGGCAGCGCGGGGCGCGTGCACGCGTGCAACCTGCGCGAGGTCCCCGCGGGCGCGCGCGGCGCCGCGCCCCTCGCCATGCGCTGCCGCCTGGCCGCGCTGGCGCCCTCGCCGCTGCTGGACCCGCACGGACACTACACGCCCGCCGCCACGCACTGCTTCCAGCAGCTCGCCTCGCGCGGACGACTGCTGGCCAAGGTGACCGCCCTACTGTACATGACACGCTATATGAACGGTGTGGCGCTATAAACCCTCTTCTTATTGTTTTCGTTCCAAACGATGGTCTCGTAAACGCGAATTAGGGACTTGAAATGAAATAATAATAATAATTGCAACATTGTAAGCATCTCAGGTCATGCCAGTAAGGGCAAAAAGGCTGTTAGGCTATAGGCACATCTCCGCAACGTGATTGCTAGGCGATGGTATTCACCACGTAGTGGTCACGCGATGGGTGCCGTCGAGGCTGAGCCAGGGAACCGTGGTGTTATGACTAATGAAAATTGCGAGCGTCAATTAGGAGTAGCGCGCGACAGATATTCGTCTTAGAGTTTGATGAAAACTTTTGCCTAGCAGTAGGACAGTATGATAGGAGAATAACCCGTAAAAGGTGAAACTAACTAACAGAGCATTTGTCGGTTGCACTAATCATTATTTAAAACTTCAAACTTCAAGTACTTCAAAGTAACTAGAAGAAAATTATAAGAATTTCAAAAATAGCGTAATTCAATGAATACTGTCTTTATCCAACCAGGTATACTCCGTGGTCCACGGTGTGGTTGCGATTGACTTGCTGGCTGAGGGTGGGAAGGTGAACATCAATGAGGAACTTATCAAGCGAGGCTACGCGATCACCTGTGAAGAGAGCTACGAGTCCAAGGTTTGTATACACATTGTGACGTCACAACATACAAAAATATGACAAGTGAATCGCATGTTAAGCTCTACCATTTCATTGAAAAATATTATTTGTATCATTGCATTACAACTATAGATTTTTTTATTAACAGGAGAGAACGATTTAAACAAAAACAATGAAAAAAAAATTACAAATGTAGACAATTTCTTGTTTACAAGGTTTACACAAATAAATTACATTTAAGTGACTCCTCTTTCTAGTTATCTCTTAATTAATTACTGTTTCTTGAACACAGTTGAACCACGACATCAGACAGACCGCCACAGACTTGAACTTGGCTCAGAAGCGAGCTCACAACAGGGAACAGTTGGAGATGGCGTACTACCAGATGCGAGAGATCGATCCGCCTAGCACCAAGGAATGCGACTCTGATGTCTGTCTCAAGGGTCCTTTTAGGTAAAACATCATCAGTCTAGTTTCCCAACTATGTTGGAGTCGTGCCTCCATGCAGCTAAGTAGCAATGTTTTACAAGGAGCGAATGTCTCGTCAACCCAGTTACCTCGGCAACACAATACTCCTTAGATTAACTGATTGTCAGAATATAGCTTATATGTATACTATAACTATAGCAGCTGGGATTCACAATTTAACATGCCTTCTGAAACACGGAGGAACTCGTTATGACATAGATGGTCAACCATTTGCGGTACGATCGTGACAAGCTTAACTTTCGATTGTTTTTAATCATGTTTCTTCAATACGAGGCTAAAAAAACCTCATTGCAAATATACGATACTAAACTATTTTTTTAATATCCCCCAGTCCACTGGAGACATCTGTACACAACTTGATGTACTCGAGCCGCGACAAGAAGGTTCAGATCGAATGGAGTTCCGTTAACTCCGTGCTGCTCGATACGGAACCACAGGAGAGATACGAGAGGTAAAAGAAACTACTTTAATTTTAATCATTCCTCGATCAAAATAATCAACTTCCTTAAAGAAAGCAATAGTACAAAACAAGCTTTATGAATCTGTCTTATAGATTTTGGTTACATGATGATAAAGTTGAATCACGATTTCTGGATACATATGCCGCACATAATAAATGCCTCTGTTGTCGAGCATCATTCGTGTTTACACTTAACAAAGTCCTTAATCCATGAGCTGACGCAGCAGCGAGCGAGCGAGTCGAGCCACTGCCACGTCAGTAAACCTTTGTATAATTCAATTACGAATTAATATAAATTTGATTTGACTCACGAAAGATTACACACGGCGGAGCGCTACAATGGTGTCATTATTAATGTCATCATTGTAGCGCCACATACATATAATTTATTAACAATACTTTCGTTTCTTTCTATAAACAAAAGCGTCATTTAACATTTTACCGCCGTTTTTATTAACACATTGTATAATTTTCTGTCAGGTTGCTGGTAGCAGCCACAGTAGGCTGCAACCAGGAGGGCACGACGCTGACGCTGCGCCACACCACGCTCATGCCCAACATCCCCGGTCTGCCCGCCATCATGGCGCTGCTGTTCTGTCCCGTGTCAGTATATAACAGAGAATTGAGCATGCTGATAACTTACTGATAAGTGAACCATGATGTAGTTTATTTTGAAGTGAATTGTGACTTCACAATGGATATAAGTGAAGAAACAACGAAGATATAAGTGAAGAATTCATAATATTGTGCGATTTCATAGTCTCGAGATCTCGCCTTGTTGGAGTAGACGTAACAAATATTATGCTCATATTATATTTTGATGTATTTTGTGCACTTCATTTGTTACGTCATATTGTTGCACAAATACTCACAATGTTTTTCTCGAAAGTAAGTAAGTAAGTAAGACTACAAAAAAAACACGTTTTATGAGTGACACTTTACGAGTTGTTGTCCTGTTGTCCAGTGCGGAGTTACGCCGCAACTCGGCGTGCTCCCACTACGCGAGCGCGCTGTGCGGGCTGGGCAGCGCGGAGGACGGCATGCCGTACCTGCCCGAACACGACCTGCTCGTCAACATCGACGCAGACCTCGACGTGCATGACATCGGACTGGTAAACTATATTATCTTCTATACTATTGTATTATTTAATCTTTCAGACCTTTATGATTAAATATAGGTAAGTCTCTATGTAGTAGAATTTATGCAGCTACTAAAACTAACAGAGGCTTGAAAAATATGTTATTACCTAATCGAGAAGTATTTACACCTTTGTCTTACGTACATAGGTTGCGGTTCTGCTTACATTTGCTAACTCACATTTGACTAAATTTTTAGAGATATAAAACCCCTTTAGCTGTACACAGAAAAAAACAATTAAATAAAAACTTAATGAAACACAATAATTGTTTATCTCAAATTCTGATTGAATCTAGGTGAAAGGTTTCTTTGCTGTTATTTAGTTTTCATGAATTGCATATTTGTGAGTTATTCCCACGTTTTTATTTACACACTACTGTTTGTTTGTCGTTTTTTTTGTAACTCAATTTTGAGGCAGTGCCCGATAAGTTAGCTAGCTGATATTTTCAGGGTAGCTTCAAACCCGCCATGACAATGCAATTTAAAACAATAAAACGGCTGGACCAATTTGATAAAATTTAAAAGTAGTGACATTTAAAAACGTGGTTATTTAGATTTTTTAAATTTATAAGTTTTTGTTATTTGTTGCAAACGGTTATGTGGTGAATGGCATTCATGATTCAATAAATATTTTTCCTCTACTGGCCATTAGCCAGCCGGCCAAAATTAATTACAATAATTATATCGTAATTAATTTTCGTCTGAAGCTTCACTCTTACTTTCACTTCCCTTGTGGTGTAACATCTCGCATATCATTATACCTTTAGATAAATCACATCCGCCACCTGACGGACTACATGATGTTCTGCGAGGAGGGCCAGGAGATGCCTACAGCTGACGACGAGTTCCGTCCGCAGGTGCCCAAGCTACTGCGCAAGGATCTCATGGAGTACGTAGTATTTATTTTTCATCGATACAATATGTTGATAGTTAAGTATGTACCGTACCAGTTAAAATGTGACCAAGTCAACGGCAAGATTACAATTGATATGTATAAAGTTATCCAAAGTGGCCCATAATTTTATCATGGTTATTTGTTGTACCAACACACGAAATATAATATTTTTAAATGTAACCAAATGCCTGCTGTTTTATGCTCCTAAAATACTGACAGTAGAGACAACATATAGCTTTATTGTTGTATTTATTAGAGTTTAAAATGGTACGGATATTTTCTTTTGGGTCACTATCCTAGTGCAGGGTAAATCCTTTTTTTTTGTTAAGCAAATGAATCTGCAAAATGACTGAACCGGCAGTTCAGGCGCACCGTCTTCGCTATTTCGATGCGTGGTATCATCATCTGATATTATGATTTTATCATCTAAACCACTGAACCGATTTTAATAAAATTTGGTACAGAGATAGAGTTGACCTTGAGAAAGAACATAGGATAGTTTTTATCCCGGACTTTTGAAGAGTTCTCTTGGAATCGCGATATAACCAACATCGACGCGGGTGAAGCCGCGGGCGAAAAGCTAGTTTTATATAATACTAGCTAATAATAGTAACTCTATCTCAGTACCAAATTTCATTAAAATCGGTTCAGTGGTTTGGACGTGAAAGCGTAACACACAGACAGACAGAGCTATTTTCGCATTTATAATATTAGTAGGGATGTACGGAAGCGCTAACTATATACGTGTACAAGCAGACTGCTGACGAAGCGCCGCCGCGCGCGGGCCCCGGAGCTGGTCCCGCACGCGTGGGACTGGCGCTCGGTGGCGGCGCACGAGCTGCTGGAGATCTCCGTGCCCGACATGGCGGAGCGCGCCGTGCTGTTCCCGCTGCACGCGCCCGTGCAGCTGCGCGCGCCCGCGCGGGACCTGCTGCTGCGCCTCAAGCAGGACAACGACCTGCTCAAGCTGCAGGTCACCAGGTAACACGTGGAAGCACTACATCTTGAAGAAATTCTTCTTTTTTATTTCTTACTACGTGGATACACTCATCATATATCCATAAAGACGTTCTTCTCTTTTTATTTCTCACTACGTGGTGGGGACACTCGTCATCCATCCATGAAGAAGTTTTTCTCTTTTGATTTCTCACTACATGGAACCACTCATCTATCCATAAAGCCGTTTTTCTCTTTTTATTTCTAAATGAATTGCTTGTCATTTCGTACTAAGATTAATATCAGACTAGCTCCGATTTAAAATAAAACGGTTGTTTTTTCCGACCTTGCCACTGCGTTGCATGTAGACGCACTTTTTATTATGCTTGTGCAACTTTTTGATCATGTGTGAATTTTATAGGTAATTTCATATAAACGCTGACAGTTTTCGACTAATTCTTGTGTGGCATTTTACTGAAAATAACAGGCAATTGAAGTTTTTAAAAATGCATGCGTGTGGATAGAGAAATTTTTTCTTCATGAGAAGTAAACCGTATCAGTATAATAAACATTTGTAGCGTTGTAATTACCTAATTACAAACAATTTGGTCATAATAACTAACAACCTATCATTAAGCGAACCTCTATCATTTGGTAATGACAGCACTTATTAGCTCTAATTGGCAAGTAACGGATAACGCCGCAACGCACTGCTAGATTTTATACAAAATTTGGATTATAAAATTGAAGTACGTTTTTTTTTATATTATCTCCGAAAGTTTTGACGACTTTGGGAAAAGTTGTACTGTCATAATATTGTTTAAACAAGAAAAGCATACAAAACTTCAAAACTTTAAGTTGGTTGTATACTTTTGTTATTAATTGTAATCTACTGACCAAAAATTAACGATTTTTTTTATGGGACCAAACGCTTAATGACCAAATCCTTTCTGAAACTCTACAACAAACAAAAAAAAACGAATTAAGAACCTCATTTTTGAAGTCAAGAACTCCTTCATATGAGTGGTCATAAATTTATGTCATTATTTCTGTACAGGTCCCCATTATCATCCAGTGCGGAGTTTACATGCAAATTGTGTTGCACGGATCTGATGCCGCTACACGCGATGCGCATACATCTGTACTCCAACGCCCACAGGGCAAAGGAAGAGGACTTCCGATCACTACAGACTTAAATACTCTAGTAAATGTACATAGAATGGTCAGCAGCAGAAGTTAATGAGCAAAGTAAGACTGTCAAAGTGCTTTAAATATATAACGTTATCACTGTATTGGTTTTAGTTTTTACTTGATTCCCAGTTTTAGAATTAATTTGTATCTTGGCCTCAGTATTAACTCAAAAAATCGTCGTTGATCTGATAGCTTACATGGAATTTCGCTGCTGACTGTACAGTGTGCATAAATACAATTTGTTGAATACTTAATCTGGAAACTGTTTTTTGCGGCTTAAAATTTATCGTCCTTAAGTAAACAAAGTTTCTTTAGTTTTGAGTATGACGTTGCTTCTTCTTATTTTAACTATTGGTATTATCTGTTGCCATACTTTTTGTTCCTGTAAGACACTTTTGTGCTATGTTGTGCGTTTCAATCTCTATGTTGAGACAGTCAATCAATCACTTTAAACGATGTGCAACCATGTCACGCGTACAATGTTTAAATATTCATGTCTTAGCGTTTAACGATTTAATTAGAATAGTTTATAAATAGTTATGTTTGCACTCAACAAATTGTATTAACAAAGTCATCTGAAAAATACAAATATTATAAGTACTATAATAGATAGATAGATAGGAGTATAGCTAGACATACGCGTAATTAAATTACGCATTTTTGTACTAAAAAGTGAGGTTTAAGAAAGTTACTTTTTCTAATGTTATTTTTATATATTTTTTTTCTCTTCCTCCCTCCATAAATGCGAAATGATGATCTAGGCGCTTAACTGTGTGGATAATATATAGAGTCCAAGCTACTTGACTCCTAATAAGACTTTCAATACTTTCAACGTCATCATCTGTATCGCTTGTGAAAATGCCTACATCTATCTATCCCGCCTACCACTACAGCCGTAAACAGTACTTTTTAATGACGTAGTGGTAGGCATGCAATGCTCCCGTGAAGGAGAGACACCACTCTACAATGGTATAGTGCTCTGTCTCGCTTCCACTAGTGCAATGCATGTAGGTAGATCTAGGGGGGTCACGTCATAAGAAAGTCGTTGACTAAAGCTAACATTTTGCATAAATCTGTCATACTTATATATTACGATGTTATGTTTCTTGCTGTACTAGATTTTTATCTTGACTAAGGAAAATAACCGTTTGACTCTGTTTTTATTATTAAGTTCATTACTTTTATGTTGCATATTGTTTTCAAAAGCGAATCCGGTCGTGTATAAATAGGTTTCTTGTAACGCAAAAATATTTAACAGATTTTTTTTTAAACTGGTACAGACATTACTTATCTTTATTTTTAAAGTTATTATACTTGTTAAATTGGATTCGTTCTTGCACTATTTTTGAACATAAGTTTGTTATAGTTTTTTTTATATAATCTTGTGATAATAATATGTCAACCACCAAAACATTTTTTCTTGGTTATGAGTTCCTGATTACTTAATTTCGATACTTTGCTTTTGTTACTATTTGTGCATATACCGTTAATGCGCAAAGATCTGAATCTGATATTACTCAATTACCTCAAATAATATTATAAAACGCCATAGATAGTCATCTAATTAAAATATTTAACTTGGATTCCATTCAAAATAAATCACTAAAATAGTGATTTGACTGAGTGATAATACTATAATTTATATTAGTATTCTACAAAATTTAAATTTGATTAGACCGTTGTGATACAATAGACTGTGTTAAATACACTATTTTTTTGTTAAAAAATATATGTTTAGACATAACTTTTGATTTATCATACAAAATGATTAAAAATATACAAACGTATATTCAAATTTTGTTTTATTTATATTTTTGGCTGTACTTATATTCCTTTTCTTGTCGCCCACATAGAAAACCTTTGCCCAGCTGTGGGGTATCTATACACCAGTATTTATAGCATCACACTTACTTGGGATATACTAATCAGTAATTTTAACAGCAATAGTTTAACAAGTACACAGCATCGCATGTTTACACACATACACGTGACATATTCAAAGTCACTAAATAACACTACTATTTCAAATGGTCATCTAAGTGGTATAATAGAGTCAAATAAGTATAAAAACAATACCGGTGGGTTTACGGCCATGGACCTGCCAAACAGGTTACAATTCTAGACACGCACACCGCGTCAGTAGGTTGTAGTCAATGAGCAGACGCCGGTGGTCGCGGTAGACTCAAAAACCACATTTAAGTGAATTAAAAACATTATATTTGTTACATAATAGTTGTAAACAATGTGGCAGCCACAAGGGAGTTTGGATCCAGTATTAGAGTGAGTATTTGTGTGTTGTTTTTGTTTAAGTCTTGGAGTATTTGTGGTTGGTGTTTGAACAGCTGATTGGTAAGTAGGTTCTATTCGATTTGTTCCATCTTTATTATATTTCATTATAAAAAGATGTGTTAAACGGTTTTGGTAGTTTAGAAGATTTTTTATAGTTTTTTTTGTATATTATATATTCATTTATTCAATATAAAATCCAAGTGCTCGTATATGTAACTATGAATGAAGAATTAAACAAATAACCTATTTTAACATTCATGAACTAAGTGTAATGACCTTAGACCTTGTAAAGTTAAAAGGAAGTAAATGCTGTGATAACTCTTATCAGATCGTGATTGTACAGCTGTAAGTAGGTTCATGGCAATTATTCTGAAAGTTATAAATCGTATATTCAAGTTATATGAACTTGAATATACGAAAATAATATTCACAAAATATCTCAAAATACTTCAGAATATTCCTCCTTTTATGGTAATTAAACTGTCGTTAACGTCACGTTCCTTCATTCCATTATTAAACTGAAACGTATTTAAGTTATTAATAGTTCTTTGGATAATATATGAATTAACTTGTTATTATATGAATAGGCAAATCATTTTTTGTGCAGTATCTCTTAAATTTTAGTTTTTACGTTGCCATAAGTAATTTTAACGCGTTTATATGTCATGAACATGTTTTTTTCCTATTCTGTCCAAAGTCTTATGTGTTTATTTTGCGATATAAAATTAAGTATAGATATTTAATTGGCGTATGCATGACAGGAAACTACCTACCTACTCTGTACAAAATCTAATGTCTTTTATTTTGTGATGAAAGATTAGTGTTAGATCGAATTGCTATTAATTGTTTACGTTTACATATGTCTAAATATGTATAGAGTATGTATGTATATAAAGAACGTATGAGGAAGTTAATGGATTATATTTCGCCGCAATCGCTTGCTCAACGTGATAGAAATGCATGTGGTATTAATTTAATACTGTACTTGAGTGACAAACACGAAATCAAATAATGAACAACTAGCATAGCAAAAAGCGTCTCTATCTCAATTCGATAAAGTCCATTTTCGTTTAAGTAAGTGGATGTTAGTTCTTGTGCTAAATAACAATATGTGAATTTCAACATAGATTTTTTAGTTTAGATATCTTATAAAAGGTGAATCTTAGAAGCTTAAAAATGAAACCCATACAAATAATAGTGTAAAAAATATTACATTACCAATTTTGGTTGGTATGTCTGTATCTTAATTAAATAATACATTGCAGTAACTTGATTAATATAACGAATATTATGATTATGTCCGTTTTGTCAATTTGCTCTCTTAATAAGCATCCATTGAAATAAATTAGATTTTACTTTGCATAACTTTTTATTCAAACTTGATTGTTTTTTTGTAAAAGGATTTATAACTTAACATTCACTCTCATTGATACATTTCCTGTGGTTAAAAGACCGATTTTTACTTTTGGGACAAGAAGCCTAGAGGCACTCTTTTAATGTACTAGACAACTGAAAAACATTCTTATATATTTTGAATACATATCTGTACTAATATACATATAAAGCTGAAGAGTTTGTTTGTTTGAACGCGCTCATCGCAGGAACTACTGGTTCAAATAGACCACTCATCGAGGAAGGTTTTAGGTTCTATATACCATCACGCTGTGACTAATAGGAGCGAAGATACAATGGAAAATGTGGAAAAACAGGGAAAATTATTCATCTTTATATCTACTACGCGGACGAAGTCGTGGGCAACAGCTAGTAAAATATAAATTACACCCAGACGTGCTGATGAATGATAGTGCTTTTCACACAAATATTTGTCCTGGGTGGGAAATGATCCCACGACCTCCGATATAGCAGTCAGGGTCATTAACTACTAGACCAACAGGCCTGTCAGAGCGCCCTACATGCAGTAGAGCGGTCTCTTCTCCACAGCTTTTAACGTGAACAGTCCAAATTTAAGAGGCGGCGATAGGCAATTTTAGGAGATATGAAGACGAAAGTTCTGCAGAAATTATGCAAATTCGAATGAGGATATAATTATGTAGAATAGAAATATTATTATATTGATTTTCGATATTTGCTGAGAATAATATGTATAGTCAGTAGTTAATTAGATAAGTACTTAGGAATTTTGCGTATTCTTCTTATCAACATATTTAAACTGTAAGTTTCGACATACACAACACACACAATTATGGTTTGATCGTTTGTTTTTGTATGCGTTTGGAAGGCGTCCAGGATGGTTTAGACTAATTTAAACTCACTTATTAGGATTACTGAATTAGGTTATGTTTGTACATATGTACGTGCTTGCTGAACCAATTACTTTCGATTAACATTTAAATGTGATCACGCGTAAAAAACTTGAATCGTTGGTAGTTCCAAATTTCCAACTATTCTGACACTTAGATGCAGATTATATCTATTACTCTCTATTTAAAGATACCTACTTGTTATTAGGGTTTCTTGGCCAAAGGTAAAACAGCCTTCCTCGACGCTGGCAGGCAAAAAGAGGTCTACGGTTCAATTCCCGTGTGGGATCACAAGTTGTCTATATTTTTTGGAAAATGAAGACTTTATTCTTATTTTTATATTACACTAGGTAAATGAATGATGAAGGCAATTTGCAAATTGCATTCAATACGTGAAACTGTACCCTTGCCACGGTCAAACCGCACAACAATTTGCTGTTGTCTCAAGATCGTTATTCGTTATCATAATGTACGTCAGAATCCATCATTTGTTGACCTATCAATACACAATACAAAAATAATATGTTTGTACGAAGAACAGGCGTAAACAATTTACATAATTAGATACAGTTCGTATTATCTTAAAATTTATTTTTCAAATGGTTTAGTATAACTATCGCTGTGTTTTAATTATCCTAATATAAGTAACGTCGAGTTGTTTGCTGGTGGTCGTTGTAGCTATTGATACCTGTTAATTTTATCATGTTTTTATTTAAAAGTTCGCCCTTTAGACTAATTGTGAGGAAAATTTCAAATGCGTGTTTAAGGTACGGTAACACTTTATAATTAATACTCTTTCTCCTGAAGTGCTTTGTATTCCGATGTTTTTTAGATAGTTTTCAGAAAAAGAGGTATACGTTCATATTTTTAAAAGAATGTCGTCATAATTAACAAATTGTTGTGAAATATCTCTCCTATTTTGGAAACTTAATTGTATCACATGAACTTATGACATTGTGTAATTAGTCATAATTTATCATAATTTACGTAAAAGTCAAGTAAACATTTTTGTGGTAAATAAAAAGGAGGTTATAACCGGAGTCATCTCACTTTTTTATGTCACTATCTAACAAAATATGTAAACCGTTAGCAATGGGCTTACAGTACATATAAATTATCAGACTTACAGGGATAGGGATCATAGCTGGCTATAACTAGATATTATTTAATTATATAACAGCAGAACCTTATTTACTTACATTTGTGTTATAGCAAACGATTGCAGCAAAACTTTATTAGTTACGTAAGTAATATTAATTAGGTATAATCTATATACATACATACTTAGTAGGTAGGCTACAAACTTACCTGAAAGGTGTGCCTCAATGCCTTAACTGCTTTATCAGCAAATTAAAAAAAACTCAAACCAAACAAAAAGTACAAGAATTAACCAGTTTTATTCAAAAACCTATTACAACTAGTTTGAGGAATATTTGGCTGGATACCATGTGGTACCATATGTAGCCGGGGTTATCTAAGGGGTCGGCAGCTCGTGTCAGGTCCCCTCGGTCTCATCTCCAGTCGACCGGGGACCGAGCAAGCTTACGGTCAACACTAAACATGGTCGCGGAACCGATTTCAGGAACTGCAGTCGCTAAGTAAATATTTTTTGATAACTATTGAGATTTTTTTCAAAAAATTGTTAATTTTTTATTTTTGTTTTATTTTTTGTAGTGGCATTTGTTTAGAGTTTTTTGGCAAACGAAATCATTTAGTGTGAGTTGTCTCGGTTTATTTTTGGCAAGCTCTCACTCTCTCAGATTTATAAACACCACGATTCCTTAGTGTGCGATCATGTTTTTTAACCCTCAGGTAGTTAGCAAGCTTGAACAACCAGTGCAGAATTTTGTCAATAGCTTTCTACGACTTTTGTTTTTGATTACCTGATCTTACATTGTTTTTGTAACGTCGATATTAACTGTCGTTTTTTTGCGCAAGGATTTCTGCCAGCTCTTCTATTTTGAGTAGTCGTCAAAGCGCCTGTCACCACCTCTGAAGCAGAACGGTTGTGACTCTTCTTCTCCTCTTAACCAAGTTATTAGCTTTGACAGCAGAAGAGAGTAGTGCACTCTACTTCTAGAACTACAACATTAACCAGTTAATGATAGACTCTGTACCGTGATTTTTGGGCCTACAAACTCTAATAAAACCTTATTTTATTCTCAGGTCGATTGAGAATGACCTTCGCCAGCAGGTGCAGGAGGCACGTTCGAAATGGTCGAACTTTGCCCCTCGGCTTGCCATCGTGCAGGTCGGCGGCCGCGAGGACTCCAACGTCTACATCAGGATGAAGCTCAAGGCCGCGGAGAACATCGGCATCACCGCTGAACACGTCAAACTACCTCGGGACATCACTGAAACAGAGGTAGGTGGACTTCAGACTTCAGTCACACCCTACATCAATTCGTATTCCGTGGAACCAAACCTTTTTATTTAACAAAAATGATCATCTTACTTGGCAGTTGGTCTTAACTCAGTTGCTGATGCTCATTTGTTTGTTTATTAAGTGTAACAGAACAACTGTGGTCATTACATAATATTTCTCTTCTTATGTATGAATTGAAATGAATGGGAGACTTTTGCTTTCTAAGATTCTTTCTTTTGTTTTGAGCAGGTAATAGTTGAAACGCTCAGGGTCTAGGTTCAAAAACCCTTTTGCGCGACACAAAATGATGACAAAAGAACTAAATATTGAATGCTTCAAATTGAATAGCAAAAGATATGAATGAAAATTGTTGTGCGCAAAACAAATCTATTTGAGCGCCTTTTAAAAACACCGCTGCAAAATGTAGTTCTTGGGTTTGCAATGTTTGAAGTATGTTGTTGTAAGTTGTAAATTACGCAAGTTACGTAGAAAATTAGTTCATTACAGTGGTAGATTAAAAACAGTGTATTAAACGTACAATAATTGTACAAAAGATGGAATAAAATTTGTATCAAGATGAGAATTAGAATTAAATAGAATTGCCTCTGTGAAGTTTGAATTAATATCGTTTTAATCTAATTATTTTTGATTTTGTTTTTCTATTACCTAATTAAAGGATGTATCTTGAGTTTGGTTAATCTAAACCTCAACATTACTTTTAAATATTTTTGCGTCCCATTTACAATATTGAATTGCACATGATTACCATAAACAATATTTACGTTTATACCTTGAACTACTGACACTTGATAGCGTATCAAAATAGTTTACAATACATGTTTACTGTTTTCTTCGAATGATGTAACTTAGATATTAAAAACATCACAGATTATTTATGTAACGGTTGTAACAAAGATTAACACTTACGTTTTCAGTAAACACGAACGATGATAACGTCTTTGTAGATATTAAAAGTGTTTATGAACTTTTGAGGTCAAAAACTTTCTCGCATTTTTTAAATTGATAACGTTTTAATAAGAATCTGTCGACCTCTTTTTACTTATCTTTGAGACGCCTTTCTTCACCGATAGTACAATTTTTGTACTACCACACATCTATTCTTTGATTTATAGTCCTCCGAAATATTTTAAAATAGACTTTAAGATTGAAACTTTTAAGTTATAGTTGAATTATATGGTTGAGATATGAGATAGCTAGATCAAGTCAGTTATGATTTCTTCGTATTGCACGAATGCATGCCAAATGCCATGACAATGTTACTTAAGGACTCATTACTATAAAGAATAAACCGACGTAATTTTACTTTTAATTTTGTATGTAATAAATGTTTCTTGAATCCTACGTTAACAATTGCATATTCAAACTGCATTAGGGTGCCAATTTTCACTGAAACGGGAGTGGCCGACAGCATCTTCATGAGGGAAAGCAATAGAAATAACTTTGAATCTTAGCTGCGTGGGTTCCATGTGGATCGAGTACTGATGCGAGTATTTTTTCAGTGGGGATTGACCGTTTAACAAATATTATTCCCTTTTGGAAAGCGCAGCCGGGTAAAGAACAACCGCCGTGCTACGTCATCCGCGTTTTTGTGTCGATGTATGGCAATATGTTGCAATCCTTCATACAATTTCAATTAATCCTACTTCATCAATTCCTGATTCATCCAGCTCCTGGCGAGGATCACGGAGCTGAACGAGTCTCCCGACGTGCACGGCATCATAGTCCAGATGCCACTGGACTCCGCGCACCCCATCGACTCCCACAGGATCACCGACGCCGTGTCCCCTGACAAGGATGTTGATGGGTAAGCTATTTTGTATTCAGACTGTTTATGCAGGGTTTATAAGTGTTCATTTAGAATATGAGTTTCCCGATCACTCACAAAAGTATTCAAACAATTTATTTTGCAAAAAATATTTCTGCTGTACAGTACCTTTTTAACATTCATCAATAATTTGAGCGCGCTTTTTATTTGTCTTTCTTTCGCAATTTTATGAGAGACTGAATATGTTAATAAATATCACTTTAATCCACGTAATCCATAATCATATTTGCCGTTAGCCTGAACACAATCAACGAGGGTCGTGTGGCTGTAAATGACTTCTCCGGGTTCATCCCGTGCACGCCGGCCGGCTGTGTGGAGCTGATCAAGCGCTCGGGCGTGGAAATCGCCGGCAAGAACGTGGTGGTGCTGGGCCGCAGCCGCATCGTCGGCACCCCCGTCTCCGAGCTCCTCAAGTGGGAACACGCCACCGTCACCGTCTGCCACTCCAAGACCAAGAACTTGAGCGAAATCGTAAGTAACCTCACCTATTGCATATTCCTTTAAGTTTAAAACATACCTCCATAATTGAAAATATCATCTGTGTCTTTACAGACGAAAACAGCTGACATTCTTGTAGTAGCCATCGGTAGGGGAGAAATGGTCCGCGGCTCATGGATCAAGCCTGGCGCGGTAGTCATCGATTGCGGCATCAACCCCATCGCAGGTAAGTTTCTCTAACTACAATTGTTTAAATATGCCATTATAGGATAAGAACAATGGCGAAGTATGTCAAAGCAAGCAAGTTTCATTCAAAACATACCAAAAATATTCATATTGTTGCCATAATGAGTAGTGAAGTGACAATAGACGGAACAGGCGGTTGAAACAAAACAATCCGGCAGCGGTAGGTGAGTGGCGCAGTGGTCGCGCGCCCGCACCGGCGCTGCACGAGATAAGAACTGTGAAAACCTACACGTAGTGCTGCAAAATGGCTATTACCAACAGAATTTATTGCCGGAAAAATTGCTATTACTGATAAGATTTATAATTTCCGGAGTGATTGATTCAAAAGTTTGGTTCTACTGCTAAGTGATTAATGCAGACTGGAAGCTGCAAAAAACTGTTTTTTGGAGCTATTTAAAAACTTTAGTGTAGTGCTAAAGTGCTTTAGGGGCAACATAAAGACGGAACTTCCACTGATCGTGCTACTAACTGATGTCCAACCACCACAGATCCGACAAAGAAGAGTGGCCAGCGTTTGGTGGGCGACGTAGCGTATGGTGAGGCGGTGCAGGTGGCGTCGCACGTGACGCCGGTGCCGGGTGGAGTGGGCCCCATGACCGTCGCGATGCTCATGAAGAACACCGTGCTGGCCGCACGCAGACAGCTCGACCGCTTACTCGCACCCACTTGGCCACTACGACCACTAAGGATTACTCCACTATCTCCTCCACCCAGGTAAATTTATTTCTTTAAAACATACGTACTTAGTTATAAAGTACCCATTTTTTCGAATAAGCTAATTTAAGAGTACCCAAAAGCAAGCTACGCCTTGTAACTTTTTTTTCCTTTCAAAAGTCAGTGATCCTCATCGGGCCGTTATTGAACGGCTTGAAATATCATGAATGGTCGTAAATGCCACCTTTACAAAATATACATGTCTTATTGCCATGAGGGAAACACCCACCCACCAAATCACCTGCTTTTATTACATTTCCGGAATGACCTTTCCAGCGACATAGTGATCGCGCGCTCGCAGAAACCGAAGGACATTAGCGAGCTGGCTCATGAGATCGGGCTGTTCTCGAACGAGGTGTCGCAGTACGGCCGCACCAAGGCCAAGATCTCGCTCTCCGTGCTCGACAGGATGAGGAACCAGCAGAGCGGGAAGTACATCGTGGTTGCCGGGTAAGTGTCATGACCAGTTATGGCGGGAAAATAGAAGAAAAATATTTTGGTGTCATTTAGTAGATACTAGTGCTACTACTCCATTTTTTCTGGGAACTTCGGATTAAGATGCGGAATTACTTGTTTATTTATGATTATGTGAGGGTTCTTATTATAGTCTCCAATAAATCAGCAAAACAATTTAAAACGAGGACAGGACCAAAAAAAACTAATCATAGAGCATTGATATAGTCACTTTAACATGTTTTTTCTTCAATTCCAGTATCACCCCGACCCCCTTGGGCGAGGGTAAGAGCACCACCCTGCTGGGGCTGGTGCAAGCTCTGTCAGCGCACCGCGGCCGTAACTCATTCGCTTGCATGCGCCAGCCCAGCCAGGGACCCACCTTCGGAGTCAAGGGAGGTGCTGCTGGTGGTGGATACTCACAGGTACCTTTATTTCTTTCACACATTAATAATATATCATGCGTATAATGCGTAATAATAACAAAATACAGGACTTAACCGTAAAATTATTTTGAAACACACTTCATTCTTTCTAATAAAAAAATACTTAATTTCAGGTTATTCCCATGGAAGAGTTCAACCTCCACTTGACTGGTGACATCCACGCCGTCACAGCGGCTAACAATCTCCTCGCTGCTCAAATGGACGCCAGGATTTTCCACGAGCTGACCCAAAAGGACGGACCTCTGTTCGACCGGCTGGTGCCCAAGATCAAGGGCGTCAGGAAGTTCTCGCCGATCCAGCTGAGGAGGCTGCAGCGGCTGGGCATCCAGAAGACAGACCCTGACACCCTCACGGACGAGGAGAAGGCTAAGTTTGCTAGACTTAACATCGATACCACTAAAATTATGTGGAACAGAGGTTAGTTTATTTTCTTTTCAAATGTACCATTAGCTTTCTACCAAATTACAACATTAAAAAATTTCAAAAATTAGGGTTACAATTAAAAACAAAATGTGACTGATCTGAAGCCTGATCATTATTCACTAAATAATAAAACTTAAAAAGCAAGTCGATGTGCAAACCCTTTCTTTTCCCTTATCTCACTTATATGCAAATCAACTAACAAAACTTAATCCCTCTTTCAGTGGTGGACTTGAACGACAGATACCTCCGTAAGATCACGATCGGTCAGTCGCCCACTGAGAAGGGCTTCACCCGCGAGACTGCCTTCGACATCTCCGTGGCTTCGGAGATCATGGCCATCCTCGCCCTGGGCAAGGATGTCGACAACATCAAGGAGAGGCTCGCCAACATGGTCGTGGCCCTAGACAAGAGCGGCAACCCTGTTACCGCTGATGACCTGGTAATTTATAACTTACTGCTTGATAGTACACGTGCCTGACTCCAAAGGCGATGGATTGAGTGAAAGTGATCTTAATTGCAATTTGAACAATTGCGTTTTTGTGATCCACGAATGCTTTTCCCGAGTGTGAGTCGTGTCTTTGTCCATGAAACTTGAATGTATGTGACACAAGGATTAAATTACTCAATGCGGGACTCGTTACAATCATGAAATAAATCATGGTTCAAGGTTAATCATTAATCGATTTTGCGCAGGGTATGACGGGAGCCTTGCTGGTACTTCTGCGCGATGCCTTCGAGCCGACCCTGATGCAGTCGTTGGAGGGCACCCCGGTGCTGGTTCACACGGGACCCTTCGCTAACATCGCGCACGGCTGCTCCTCAATCCTCGCTGATAAGATCGCCATGAAACTTGCCGGAGAGAACGGATACGTCGCCACTGAGGCTGGCTTCGGATCTGATATTGGTAATTTGGAATTTGGATGATCATTTTAGACATTTCACTAGTTAGGGTTTTAGTCAGGACTGGCAAGTCAAAGGTTGTGGGTTAAAAATCTGGTACTGGTAATTTCTTTTTCAATTCATTGGGTGAATTTCCCGGACCCAAAAATTGCGTGGCATCGATGAAATCGGTACTAAAAAGCATTGTTATAATGTTCTAACATTTTTTTTTAGGTAGATGACATAAAAATCTATCTGTAGCACTAAATATTTTATTAATATAATTAATAGGTTTTCCAAAAAAAAAAGTTAAACCACATAATCTTTCATCGCCGTGTTTGTCCACGACTCACCTTGATGTATTAAAGTCATCATTGATCAAAAATGTATCGTTATTTATATTAAAACTTAGTTTTATTTGGTTCGTGAATAGTTAGAGTATTGACTCGGAATACATTTATTCAAATATTTACACAATACAACGTATGGTTAATAAAAAACCATTTGTCCCAGAACTACCTTTCATCGCCATGTCCTAAACATATTTGAGAATATTGCATATTCTAACGTTTTGCGTCGCTCCCGTTTTGCGTTAAACGTTGCATATAAGTAACATCGAAAGGCTAGACAAGGAACGACGTGTGTACGTGCCTGCGTTTTCGAGCTATAATTAAAAGTATTCAATTTTTTTGGTACTGGACATTTTTTCTTTCATCGCCGTGGATAGGTCTAACTTCTATTTCAATAAGTTTTTAATCTCGATTGAGCATTCAATACAATGCCATTTATATTTAGCTTATTTGTAAAGTGTTCATTACTGTGAATTATTACCAGTTTTTTAGTAAATTGAATTATACCCCTTGATTTTCATCGCCGTGCTCTCATTTCCGTGGTTTCCGTGGACAAAATTTGCTATGGCAATGAAAAAAAATACACGGGAATGAAAAAAATATCATCGCCGTGCCTTGTAAAACAGTTTCCTTTCATTGCCGTGGCCACGTGTTTCATTTCCGTGACTTATGTTTGTTTCGCCACTAGACAGGAATGTATCTATTTATAGTAGTACCTAAAAATAATATCATGTGTGACTGGATTTTTACACATTATATTCTATTATTATTGCGTATAAATTAATAGTATTTATTTTTGTTTCAATGATTAACTTTATCATTTAAATATTCTTGTACACTATGATAACATTTCATTGCCATGGACGCCTGTTTCATTGCCGTGCATGCATGTTTCATCGCCGTGGCACGGAATTTTCAATCTTGTATATCTCGTTAGTTTTTTAAGCTATCTGCTAGATATTAAGCAAAACTGCATATCTGATCGAAAACTTGAGAAAACACTATTTTTTATTGTTCTAAAGTTGAAGAATAAAAAATCCACGGAAATGAAGATTTTTTTGGACCTGTTGAAATTCACCCCATTAGAAGATAACCTTGGCAAAAGAGTAGATCTTGGGAAGCGGTTCGCTTTTATAAGAAAAATCGAAAAAAAATCCAATACTGTTTTATGTATTTATGAAATAAATGCGGACAACATCACATACATTGTTCTGAACCCAAAGTAAGTTGCTAAAGCACTTGTGTTATGGAATTCAGATACAACGAAGGTACCACAAATACCCAGACCCGAGACAATGTAGAAATGTTATTTTTTTACATTGACCCGACCGGGGATCGAACCCGGGACCTCAGAGCTAGCGACACCTTGAAACCAGTGCGTACGCCACTCGACCACGGAGGTCGTCGACGTTTATTAATTTGTACTTAACCTAGTAACTAGTTCTGATGAAACTGTTGACCTATTAAATTGAACCATTAATAGGTTCATTTCACAAGTCACTATACGCGGACGAATTTAGCTCAATTAACTAATGGCCCGCAATGAATTCGTGTTACTACGAATTGATAATTACAGTGAAAACACACAAAACTTAAGAGTCTTGTTAATTTTCTTTATCTGTGTTTCATGCACGGATATTCTCAGCTTGCGATAGTTGTACGGCTAGCAACATAAGTAGAATACGAACTGGCAAAATTGTTTTTAAAGAATATTGATGTCCTGCAAGTTTTCAGTAAAATTTAATACTATTCATTTGTATGAAATCCTGTACTTATGTGGTGTGCGATAAAGAATATTCTATCTATCTATTTCTTGCACTTACGAATTTAACGCTTAAATCTCTGGGGTTTTTATAAACATTCGTCGTGAGGAATAGTATATACAGTCTCATTATTCGCAAATCACATTAATTACACTTGCTCAGGTATGGAGAAGTTCTTTGACATCAAGTGTCGTGCAAGTGGCGACCGGCCTCACTGCGCCGTCATCGTGTCGACAGTGCGTGCCCTGAAGATGCATGGCGGCGGCCCACCGGTCTCCCCGGGATTGCCACTCCATGATGTATATGTACAGGTAAGGAACTTTGCTCTGTCCCCCTCTAGATGAAAAGAGGTTTTTATCCAGCAGTCGGAATGTAACAGGCTGGTATTGTAAGGAAGACTTCCCATCTGAGTTCACACTTTTCTGAACAAAGTTGATAATAAATAAAAAAATTGTAAATAAATCTTCATATATGTAGTATAAAAAAAAAAGTTGATAATTAGAGATTCCCTTAGTGATTAATTTAAAAAATATATTGTCTTCATATGTAAAAGCACAGACATGTACAGACCTGGTTTGATCTACATGTTCCAAAAAGTAGAAGAATCATAAAAATGGCAAAGGTTCTGGTTATAAATAGAAAATGTTTATCGATACGAAACTGACACCTAATCGCTTGAATGATGCATGTAACGTTTTGATCGAGCTATTTTAGCTTCGTCCTTGGCTACCCAGACGGGTATGGCGATTTTATTAATCTATAAATCCAGTGATGTTGTTTAGTTATTTCTATTCTAACCGCAATACTTTGGACGGACATTAAAAAGCCGCCAACGCCAGCAAATAGAAGTTCATAAACATTTCGGTTTCCAGGAAAATTTGGAGCTTTTGAGCAAAGGACTGTGCAACTTGGGAAAACACATAAGCAACGGAAAGAAGTTTGGTGTTCCAGTCGTCGTGGCTATCAACAAACATGGGTCAGTAATTAAATGGCTGACAGCATATCTTTCATTCACAAAGTGTAAATTGTCTGAGTTAGGTCATAATTGGCTGTGAACATTTTTACTTTATTGCATCCAACAAATATATTACAAGGCAACGAGACCAAGAGTCATATAAAACTTGTCATAATCATTACAAAATTTTACAGAAACGACACAGACGCTGAAATCAACATGGTGAAAGAGTTCGCTCTGAAGAACGGTGCCTTCAGGGCCGAGCTTTGCGACCACTGGGCCAAGGGTGGTCTTGGAGCCCTGGAGCTCGCTGACGCCGTCATCGACGCCTGCGAGAACAGCTCCAAGTTCGACTATCTGTACCCCCTGGGCATGTCAATCCAGGACAAGATCAAGGTCATCGCGACGGAGATGTATGGAGCAGGACAAGTCGAGTACACTGACGAAGTGCTGGAAAAGATCAAGATATTTACAAGCAAGGTTGGTATTATGTTTTTGCTTGTTGCTGGATCCTTGGTTGAGGAAAAGGTAACAAATCGTGTATGGTAAAATTTTTAGTATATTTTACCATATTCGCTGTTCTTTAGAAATCTACAGTGTCAGAATTGCAGATCAATTAAAGCGCGACTAGAGCTAGCTTTAGCTAGACTAAAGCTAGCAAAAGTATCAACTTGGTTTCTCATATAGCCTTTGGACATAAAATATTTTCTTTTTCTTTTCTTTCTTAAAATAGTTTCAGGGAAAAAGTTCTGATTAGATAATGCAAAGGTTTTTTCACGCGATTTCTTTCTTAGTGATTTGTAATAACCTTGGAATAGAAAAATTAACATTAAAAACTGTAATAAAGTAGGTAACTATTTAAAGAAATTCGCTACCGCTACACATCACAGATACAGTTAGCTAGCTTTTTTACGAGAATCTATTACTGGTACCCATGAGCTCATCACACGACTAGAAAAACACAAATATTGATCATAATTTTTTTTCAAGTTTCTCTGAAATCCCCCGGAAAAATTATATTTACCCACTCTAACGAGCTGGCGTGGTATAATGAAATTTACGCACTTTGCTGTAATTTGTTAATGGAGTAATTGAACATATTTGTCGGATACCTAAGCATTAAGTATTTTACTCATGATTGATACCTAATATTTTGTTAAGTTTTGAAATATTGTTGTTTGTTCTTTGCGTCAATTTGTGTCAAGGTCAAGGTAGGTTTGCCGTAAGAGATTCCAACTCTGGGTTAAGATCGCCTTTGGACATGAACTGTCCAACAACATATTGTCCAAGTGTTTGTTTAATAATAGGCTATAGCTGTCCACTGCTGGACATATGTATGCCTCTCCATACGTTCTCCAGTGCGACCGGTTTATTGCCACCTGCAGCCAACGAGACCCAGCGGCTTTTACTAATAAATAATATATAAATAAATAATTCCAGGGTTACGACAAGTTCCCTATCTGCATGGCGAAGACATCCAACTCTTTGACTGGCGACCCGTCGGTGAAGGGCGCTCCCACTGGCTTCACTCTACGTATCAACGACATCTTCGCGTCTGTCGGCGCTGGTTTCGTCGTCCCCATGGTCGGCGAGATCTCCCGCATGCCCGGCCTGCCCACCAGACCCAGCATCTACGACATAGACCTCAACACCAAGACTGGAGAAATCGAGGGACTCTTCTAAAGACGCTATGTACCTATAAATTTAAGGATTAATGTTTTATAATCAATGTTAATAAATATGTTTATATAATTTTTCGTGTTATTTGATATAGCTTTGGGATGTGTATCATTGGTTTTCATTTAGGTAGAATTTGAAATTCGTAGCTAATAGAATATGACATTCGTAGCACCGATTCACTACGAATGGTAAATCGACTATGCTTTAAACGTCAAATTTTCTTGAATTTACGATCGACCGACTTCAAATTCCTAGCGGATTCAACATTCTTAGCAAAATCGGCTTTAAATCTGTCACAATAAGGATTTAACTACCTTAAACACTGATGGTTAGCCGAATCTCAAACAGATTTTTCTTCTCAAATAGATAATAGACAATGGACTATTATACCGACATATCTGCCAAAAGCCATGTCCTTACTAAGTATACAAGATAAGCAATTTAACCGCGATATAGCGATGCAGCACATAATAATTAAAATAACACTGTCGTTGTGCGTGCTTTGAATCTTGAATGACATTAAATTTGTTGCATCTCGATTTGGTAATCGTAACGTTGTGTGGCACGTGTAGAAGAATGTCATTGACATCTGCTCATATAGCCAAGTGAGATTACTTCAATCATTACCATAAATGGAAAATAAAAGTATTTTTTGCAAACGACTCCCGCATAAGGAATTCTGTAATTGTGTCACGGGGTGTTCCACAACCACACCACCCAGGCTCTGAACAAGCATTTGTGGATCACACAAACGCTTGTTTTACGCGGGAATCGAACCCACGACACGTCGCGCCTAGTGGGTTTGGCCGTTGGCGTCAATGGTCCGCTAGGCTATCCGTGCAAAAAGTTAAATTCACGTGACTTATCGAAAAAAATTGTCATTTCCATATTTGCCCAGCGTTGTTTCCAGACGTGCCTACATTTGTTGGCAGATTCAAAGCTGTTTTAGAAGGCTTGAGCGATTATCATGATTTTTTTGTACTTATTCCGTTAGTCTGAGAATCACACGTCTATTTATATCCCCCTAAATGTTAAGGGTAGTCCAGACCTTTTTCACCAGATAGTCCCTAGAGTATATTGAAAACTGTGGAATCTTACACTACAATATCTTCACATGTTATCTAGTTAATTAGCATTTCTGTTTATATCCTGATGCCGGAGATTCCTTCACAGAAATCGAGCATTCTCTCTTAGGCTTAAAAGATAACGTATCTATCAAATCCGCCGCCGTTTTTACCAATTTATGAACAATTGCAATATCTTATTGTGTTTAAATAAATTGTTTAACGAGCTTTTATTATTGCGACGCCCAAATACCGAATTTATGCACGGTACGAGAACTGAATAAACTGGTATCAGTTCTATAGATCTTTTGCGCCTAATTTATATGCTGTCTACGTAATTTGTTTATCAAGTCTCGCAGTGTGGTTTCGAATTTAAATAGATTGAGTATTGTTACCGGATTGTCGTATGTGTATAGTAGCGGGTATCGATTCGTCAAATATTTGGATCTTGTACACTTTTTGAAAATCAAAGATAACATTTTAAATAATTTATGTATTCAAACTAAAAGACAGGACTCATTTTTCGGAGGGTTTTTTAGGCAGGGCAGAGTTCTTTCCATAGATACGTTACTTACTATATTGCAACGTGATTTACAACAAAGTAAATTAAAAAATATAAATCCCAAATCTTCCAAGACCCAAACCCCCTTAAGTAATATTGATGTGTATGTGGGTGACGGTGACAACATGGCGGCGCTAGCACGCACTAGCGCCGCCATGTAGTCACCGTCACCGACACTGCTGACAGCTCAAAAATGCATTTATCATCGTAACAAAAACGAAAACTTGGGTACAAAAAATTACATAAACAAAAAAATTCAATGAAAAATCTTTATTTATTTCACTATTTACTTAAAATTAAGTTTCAGCGGGTGTTTCTTCTATTTCGTTGACAATATCAGTAGGTTGGAAGGCGGCGGCCGGAGCGGTCGCGTCGCTCGTGTTGGTCGGCTCGTCGTCGTCGCTGTCGTTAGCTCCCGGGTGCGCGTGTTGCGCGGGCGGCGCGTGCGCAGGTCGGGACGCACGCGCAGATCCCGGCGCGGACCAACTGCTTTGTGATCGCTGGAATGTTGAACAGATTTTTTTATTATCTTAATCATTTAAGCTTTCAGATACACATACATTCTATCCATTAAACCTATTAATTCGGTTTATTGCGGCACTCTACTCAACATATGCCTGAGTGGGTCTTGTGGGTCCTTCCTTGTTCTCTATGTTACTTTTATAAAAAAATAATAATATCGCAATTGATTTATTCTTTAGTAATTAATGTTAATTTGACTTAAATAAAATATACATAAAAAAATAAGCGGACTAGTTAATATTAACTTGTCATTTAGGATACCGCTTTGGTTTTTTTACAGATTAATTTTAAATAACATTTTTCTTTATTAAATGATCGCGCGACGTCGCCGCGCCGCGGCAGGATCGCGAGTCGAACTGACTCGCGATCCCACCGCGTCTGCTCTTGATTAAGGACTCCGGTATGGTCCGAAACTAGTCGGGCTATCCCGATAAATACGCGTAAGTAAACCGTTATATCATTTAATAATGAATCATTCTCACGATAGTTACTATCAAGATTTTTCTTACTGTATAACATGTTTTAACATAAAAAACAATAGATTTCGTTAAATAAAAAAAATCATCGAAGTTCTGAGGTAACAAAGAAAAAAACCTCCTGCTTTTTCCTCCTTCCGTCCAAATATGAATTGTAAATTGGAGTCATCGACACTGCCAATTTTGTATTCCATAAAAAAACAAAACTGTCGGTAATCAGTCAGCTATAAATAATTACCTAAAGGCATATCGTATTTCAACCACCTCGTAATTTATGGAGTGTTAATAAATCAACGCTGTAATTGTAGCACGTGCTTAGACTGCGAGTACTGGACACAAACTGATTTATTTATTGATTTGTTGTGAAATGTTTTTTTTTATTATTCATGGTGTGTGACTTACTTGCTTAATAGTGTTATATGATCCTTATGGATAAGCCTGTAGTATGCCTATCTACTATAATCAATCAAGCAAAACACTAATGTAAAATTTGACTAAGTATTTGGAACTCCATGGAATGTATACGTGCACCAGTCATATTTTTTTTAATTGTTAAAAATATAACTGAAAATATCACGTATGTATAATACGCATGTTGTACTACATCACGACAATAACAATCATTGAAGCATATCCGAACGTTGGAGTGGTCACCATCATATTATATTTTCTAGCATAGTAATGTTTAACACTTCGCCACTCCAGCCACCTTAAAATATTTGTCCTTAGTCCTTACTATATAATAATATATTGTATTGCTTTCAGTATCAGTATGTTTACCGAACAGTTTACTTTTTACTTTTTATTGTGCGTACTACCTCCGTATAGCTATCGTGTTGACTGACCTCATACTGGTCCTTGCACTGGCGCACCCTGTCCAGGTACATGTCGTACACGTACTGCGCCATGTGCGGCATGTCGCGCACGCGCAGTGTCATGGCGTCCGGGACCACTGCGCATGCGCCGCGCTGCGCGGGCCAGCGCTCGCCCGGCACCAGCTCCAGCTCCAAGGGACGCTCTACCAGCTTTAAAGGAATTGTATATAATATTATAATAATATAGTCTACCATTTCGACATACATACACAATATAGATAAATTACACCCAGAACTAATGATCGTGCTTATCACACAAACATTTGTTTTATGGTGGGAATCGAACCCATGACCTCCGGTATTGCCTCCGGCAGTCAGGGTCACTAACCATTAGACCAACAGGCCAATATTATTTAGGGTTAGGAAAGACCCCATGGAAGGTTTTGATATCGGCAGTTGGACATAAAATATGGTGAATATGGTGCATATAAAAACAGTCCTAATGACTCTTCTTATTTTCTTGTCGATGATACCAATTGCAAGAATGGAAAGTGCACAATGATGTACCAAGATCCTCTTTGGAAAAGGAAAAGTTAAGATTAGAAACAATAATTAGGCATCAGGCTTATTAACCGGTTTTCATATTCATATTCATATTTTTATTTGCATTCCATAATGTTACAAAAGATGTTAAAGAGGCTTAAAGCTAGGTACAATGTTATGGACCCTGATCGGGCACAGCAAAAGAAGGCATTACAAATTTATATTACATATTTCATTTTCTTGGTAATATTACTGTTATGCTTTTATCGTCTTCAACATTACGGGCATATTGGGCATTTTGGGCATCACATGAGTCCAGAAGCCAAATTGTCAGTTAGATCTCTTTTAGGCTTTTAGACCATGCCTTTAAAAGATTTAAATGTATTTTTTTCATTTCACTCCGTGTCATTTTCGCTCAAATACCGAAAAAGTCAAACGAAACCATTAAATGTTGTTACATACCTGATTGAAAGTGGGTTGTAGTTCGAAGCAGTTCCTGAACAGGTTCGCTCTGGCGAATATGTAGAGCCCCAGTCGGGCCCTGGAGGCGGCCACGATCAGACGTCGGAGGTCGCGCACGTGGCCCACGGCGCGGGTCCGCACTAACGAAACTAATGCGATGTCGTTCTGCTGACCTTGGTACTTGTCTACCGTGGTCACCTGTAGGGAATATATGATTTTTCATGATATTGTTTTTTAGAACAAACATATACAATCGATTTCATATTATCATTACTATGGACTTAAAATTAAAAAAAAAAACTTCTTAGCTAACTTGTTAAGATAGGAAGACAAATTATAGGATGAAATGACAGCTATATTGCGTTACATGAATAAAAGAATTAACAATCGGTTTATCAAGTCCCAAGATGTGGGATAAGAAAAAAAACTAAAATCAAAATAAAGTAGCTACAAAGAATTTCTGTGTGTTGCGTGGGATCCATCACTTTGCAATCATAGTCACAGAGATAGGCAGACGCTAAACTCATGAATGAATCACATAAATGTTCTTCCGACACGACGCGGCGATCGAAAGCGCGACATGTCGCAATTAACCCGGATGGTAGTAGTGAATTTCCAATTATTGTGTTGGCGAAATGCTTACAAGAATATAAACAGTGTAAAGTTTAATCCAATTTTCATTCAATTGTAAATAGCGGAGTTGCGGTCCAGGTGACAGTAGGAATAGCTAGCTACAATAGTCGCTAAATGACAAAAAACTATGACGGGGAACTGTTAGACACGACAGTCGTCCATTGATTAATTATAAATTATCGCTACGGCACAGTGGAAACGCGCTCTTAGGCACGCATAACCGAATGCATCACATTCTATAAAATAAAACATTTCGATTTTCTTTACACATCGAAAAACATTTAGGAAATTTATGGTTTTGTATTTATAAACATTTCAGAAGTGGGTCACTTTTATTTTGGTTTCTCTTTCACGTAGAATAAAAATAACATATCTAGAAGGCACGTGTCTTTTATATTTTGCCACATGATGTCAGATGTGAGGACCGGCGCTCCTGGTATACGTATCATCGCTATTTCAGTGATATTATATAATCGTGATGTCAGAAGCTATTGCTGACAATATCAATGAGATGTCATCTAAATTATTGGCTAATAATATCTAATGAATAACCTGAATTAATTTTATATCTAAAATTATGACTTGAATAACTGTCATTCTGCGCAGTTTAGTAAAAAAAGGAAAAAATACCAACCTCTCATGTTTTAAATTGACAGACGTAAGAAATGCAAGTTTAATAAACAAGGTATGTTTAGTTGAATGGTTACTGCGCCAGTGATACAGTTCGCGACGGGTCGCGCGTTCGATCCCAATTTAATAAGCAATCATTCTGGGTGGATTTTGAGGCAAATTATGATAGTTTTCGAATTTCTTCAGTGTGTCAAACCTGCTGAGTAAGAAATATCACTCGTTTTGTTCGCATGTAGGTAATAAATAACTGACGAAATTTCTTAAAAAAACTTCTGACTAACACAAATGTTGATATTGGCACACTGCGCGAGATTATAATTACTATTTATCTAGAACAGAATATACTTTTATTTGCAAATTTGGGTTTACAAAAATGTTCTTAATACTATTATGCAGATCAGCCATATTTAGCCATGTGGCTGTATGTGAGTGTTTGCAATACTTACATATTTTTTATTACTAAGTAATAAAGTATTTATATCGAGGGTGTAAACATAACATCCGTCTTGATTTGATTATCATTCTTATTACGAATAAAAGAGTTAATATTTTTATTATGTTAAAAATCTTAGGGTCTAAACCGCATTTCAACTGCAATCCAACTGCATATTTGCAGTTCGGATGCAGTTTGAATGCAGTAGGTAGTAGGTAACGCCTACTAGTTTCGGACCCAACCGGGGTCCTTAATCATGAGTTTAAGTTGCGGCCTGTTCGTGAGTCAAATAATACGTGTGAGTAAACCGTCATTAAATAAATATTTATGAATCTGTCTTACGAAAGTTTAATAAACTTCCTATTCTTTGGAAATTAGTAAGAAAATCAACAAGCTGGTTAGCTCGTGACGCAATCAGGTAAAAACAAAATACTATTTTGGGGAAAATACCTCGAGCACGGTAAATATTTACAGAATAGTCTAAATATTTGATCTAGGCACCAAATTTTTGTAGCCTGTATAATGTTGGCGAATACCCGAACACAGAATTACCAAGAACTGCGGCACAGAACAAAGAGTCTTTCACAAGAAGACAAGATGAATAAACAGGTTTTTCGTCTGAGTAAGTGCTTCACTCATACTGGGTTAATTAGCCGATACTTCCTTAATAAAGAGTTCCGGTCGTTACGTAGTAAGTCTGAGTGTTCCGGAGATGATTCAGACGATTCTGATTGAGATAATCTGTGGTTATCCCTCATGTGACTCGTACGGGATCAATGATCTAAGTTTTTCTGTGAATGCGATGTCAATTGGAGAATTGGAATGAATTTCGAATGGACTTTTGAGACTTTTGGACTGGGATAACGTACAATGATTGATTATTTTACAGATGATTTAAGAGTCGATTATCTATTTTTATCAGAAGGAAATGTAATTTTCAAAGTCCATATTATTTACATAAAAATATGAGATTTACACTGAGTTAAAAAAAAAAAATAATTTCAACTAACAAATGCGTATAAAAACTCGAATAAAAACGCTATGCTATAATTAGCGACCATCCACAAATCGATATGAAATTATACAGAGAAAAATTCTTAGAAATGACTATTAAGACCTGCCAATCCTAATAAAAGATGTAATTGTCAAGACTTAGAACTGTCAGACAGAGAATTGGAATGAAAAAGCTATTCAACAATTACACGAAAAAAAAACACATTAATTACGACCATTTAACGGGACGATGCTTTTTCTAACAGATTTTTATAAATTCAAGATGTTAAAGACAGAATTAGAACGACCATAGAGAGGGTTCCGAACCACGTCACAAATAGAACTAGCCAAAAATAAATAAAAGAGGAATCCCTTTTCAATAACGAATATTATAATCAAGGAAGATGAGTAATCAAAAAATAATTTCAAATTCCGTTGTTTTTTTGCCCATAATAGGAGATGACGCGGTTCGTAGTGAATGTTATCGTTCGCCGTCCTCGCTTATGAGATTAAAGTACTAAATTGCGTCGACTTACTTGCATAAATGGAAGCTAAAATGGTCATGACACATTGAAGAGCCGATTAACCATGACTGGCTTTGTAAGTGGCTGAGAACTGGTGCTTCAGAATACATGTAGGCTTTTAATGCAGTTTTAAATGTGTTCCAGTAAGAAGGTAAATGGCAGTAAAGATACTCATTCTCCTGAAGTACCAGCTTATATAGGCCCAGAATGGATAAGGGGTATGAAGTAGTAAGAGTCGTGGGTAATTTGGGGATCTTGGATAAGAGTTATGAGGAACTACTAGTCTGTATTTCCAATTGATAAGAGACGTAGCGGATTGCCGAGTAGTTGAGGTCTCCACGCCAAGCCCACTGTGCGTGACGTGTCGCGAGTTCGACACTCGCGTAGGACAAGCGCTTGTGTGATCCACGAATGCTTGTCCTGAGTCTGGGTGGCCTGTGCATTGAATGCATGACTTGAATGTTTGTAAAACCCACGCGACACAAGGATTCAATTAATTAGTGCGGTAGTCATTTCTTAATAACTGACTGATTTCTTTATAGACTTTCCTATTGGTTTAAGTACAACAGGTAGGCCCTAAAGAGATACCTTTCACTAGGATCGGTCTAGATGTCTATGGATCATTGATTTCTTTCCAACGCGGGTCTTATGACCGCGTGGAGTTTGGTGGAGCTATAAAAGAAAAAAAAATATTAATTCTTACCTTATGAGGGCGTCCAATCAGTGGGTTTTCAGCACATCGCTTGTCGATGACGTCGCGTATGAGATGTTTCTGCCCATTATATGTAGTCAGGATGGAGATACGGTCAGCTGGCCATCCCACAAGCCTCATGTACATGAATACGGCCACCACGTACTCTGCTTCCGCTAGATTCTGAGGACAGAAGTGAAATTTTAGTAACGGCTTTTTAATGTTCATCATGAAATGAGGAAATAATGATAATTGTGTCCTAATTGAATAAGGCTATAAAACACGGGTTCCAACTGTGGAAGCGGAACTGCTCACTAACAGCGTCGCTCTAGCGCTGACTTTTGAAATTTCATATTGATCATATTTTCAACCGACTCCAAAAAAGTTAGTCTTTATGTTTATTGCCTCAGAGTTTCGAACTGGATGAACCGATTTTGTTCATTGTTTTTTTATTTAAAATTCATCAAGTATTGCTCAGCAGTTTTTATTTGGAGTCCAATTATCGTTCGAATTTCTATTACATTATTATTTTCATCAAGATTAAAGCTAAAATAAAATGCGTCAACGTAGCTCTATTATAATATTCTACCGTCGGGAGACGATACGCATCGTCGTTCTGAACAATGCGTTAAAATCTGGCATGATGTTCAAAGCGCAAGTATCGCATTACTTGTAATTTGGAACATGTGTCTCAGAGACGAATTAGTATTGCGAATCAGCGTTTTGCAAGAACCATATTTTTGGCAGCTCTGATTTTTCTTGTTTAATTAGACGAGAATTTGTTATATTAAAAACATTTTATTTGGCGTATATATTCTAAACTTGGCATGAACATTTGGATAACAATGTTATGTTACACGCCCAAACATGTAACGTTCTATTTGGTCATATTACGTCATTCAGCACCTATTGTAGAGAGGTTTTGTATTCCATTGCTTGTTTTGTAAGTAGGGTCAATAAAACATTATGTATGTACCTGGAATTGTACGTATATGTGGACTTTTATGATACAGTCAAGGTGATGTCGGTTCAAAGATGTTAGATAACTACAATATGCAAATTCATGATCTTTATGAGTTAGAGCAACGCTACAAAATAGTGAAAATTTACGGAATGTGAAAGAAAATAGCACCATAGACTTCGTCATTATTCCTTATGAAACTGAATATTATGTCAGAATTACAAGCAACTTCAAATTAACAAAAAATAGAAAACTTAATAAATGCTTCAGTAGAATTAATCCACAGTGTAAACCGTTAAATTCAAAATAATAAGATTCTTTATTACGTACTATCGTTGATTTATGACATTCGCTTTTTTATCTTTATTTTTCATCAAAAAACAAATGACTACACAAAGGTTATGATTTTGAATTACAATGACAGAGTGAATGACAAAATGACGGAGTAAAATAAATACGCAAATTAATGTCACAATGTAATTGCGAACTTTGAAGTTGGCAAGTATGCGACACACTAGACAATGCAGACCGGTTTGAAGCTGTGGTTCCACCCGGGATGCGTTACGATGGATGGGATAACTTTTTTTGCTATATCAGCTATTTCCACCTTGGACTCAAGCTTGCTATGGAGGGAAGTGGAATATTATTTTTTTACTTCCCCTTTTTACTATGTCTGATAATTGCGTTGCGGGTTCCAAGGTAGTTTCCCCTGGGAGACACCGTGCTTTAGTGTTTTCGTTGTTTTCATTGTATCATTGCATGTGTGGCGGACTAATCCCAAAAAAAGAAAAGATTTATAATTTCGTAGTGGCTAGGTTTTACCTTAGATCCCATGGATGTTTTCCCTTAATTATTTTAAGTTCCATCAAAAAATCGATAATTGAACTGTGGTGGTCAATACTTAGAGTTAACTAGCGGTGGGACATTTATGGGTTTGTATTAAAAACAATCTTGTATCACACATCCATCGCTTCGCATCCCTGCCGGAAACTCAGCCTAAATGTTATTTAGAAGGCTTTTAACATACCATTACAATTCAATGCTAATTTGTTGATAAATATTCCCTATGTATCCAAGTATTTGCATTTATATGACAGCAAACGAAAAACGACGTAATGTTAGCATTTGTTATGTTACTAGTGAAGACAATCGCATGTAGGTAAATACTTGAATACTATTTAGTTTCTTATTTAATTGCATTCGTATTTTATGATCGTTGTTGCGTTATGGTAGTATATTACATGTTTAACCGCAAATGTGTCAAAATATCAAAAGTAAGGTTCAGTTTGTTCCACCATTTTCCACAAGATGTCACTGTGCTTTGAGACCGCTTTTCTGAATGGCGGTGTTAAAATTTTCCGTGTATACTATAAGAGAGTCGAGGATTTTTATTTTTTTTGGTATCATTTTATGTAATATTCGGATTAAAGTATTTTGGTAACCACGATCAGGTGCTTTAATCAAATCAATCCCCAGATTAACCCTCCGATACCGAGGGTTAAACATGGTCCTTCGAGCCGGATAGAAGCGTTGTAAATATCACGCTTCTCGGATTTTTGGGTATCAGCGGCACAGAAACCAGTGGTGGGTCGCCACTGAAGTGCTACCAGTGACGCCAACAGAAGGCGCCACCGCAGTTCAAGCAAGTTCTGCGGGCACCGGAGCTGAAAATTGGTGGAAGTTTCATCCCAGCAGCTGCGCACCAAACCGAGAGCGGAGCGCCCCCTGGCGGGCGTTGGGTACAACTACTACACATCGGCAGCAAGCAAGCTGCAAGCGACGTCGTAAGGAAGTGAGTGATAGTGCAAGAATAACGTAAGTACTTTGAGACTATTTCGTTTGAAGCAAAAGTGAACTTTATTGCCTAGAAGATTATAACTTAGAAAAATTCTTGGACTTAGAATAATTGTAATGTGTGCATGTTAGACTTAGTTAGATTTAAGCCAAATTCCGTTCAGACGGGGAACCTATGCCCGATTTTCTATAGATTCATAAGGTTCAAACACTTAGAAAATTTTTGATATTTATATGGACTTGTAAAATTTCTTATAAAAATAGTTAGTGTTTACATTGGATTGTAACCTTTTTTGGAAACCGTTGGCAATTATAAAAAAAATCAAAATGTCTTTGCAATCACATGTCAAAGTGCAAGATGACATTTACGTCCGATTGTCAAGAGCTAAAATTAATTTTAAGAAATCGCCAAAGGATAGGATTACTTTACAATATTTAGAAACCAGATTAGAAAGTATTGAGGAATTATGGGCACAATTCACTTTAACACATACACAAATTGTCAAGGATTTTGATCATAAGGAGTTATCATCTTCACCTTATACTGTCAACGAAGTCTATTTTAACACGGAAGATTTGTATTTAGATTTAAGATGCGAGTTAAAGATCGCATTAAGTAAAATAAAAAATAGCAATGTTTCTTCAGCTATGGGGTCTTCAAATAATAATTCTCCGAACAAAAGTATGACTATTAAGTTACCAAGAATAACAATTCCAACTTTTTCCGGAAAATATACTGAATGGCCCACATTCCGCGATTTATTTGTGTCAGCAATCCATAAAAATAGCACTATTGATAATGTACAAAAATTGCATTACTTAAAGAGTTATTTGACTGGGGAAGCCGAGCAACTTCTTCGTCATATACCAATTTCGGAATCTAATTATGAGCGATGCTGGGCTCAGTTAGAGACTAGATATAACAATAGAAAATATTTATCACATTGTATTTTAGTAAGATTGCTTAGTCAAAAAAATATTGTACAAGAGTCAGCTAGTGCTTTAAAAGAATTAATGGATACAACATCAGATTGTTTAAATGCGTTAGTGAATTTGGGTATTGATGTTACTTCCTGGGATATTATCATAATACACATAATAACATTAAAACTAGATCCTGAGAGCAGAAAGGATTGGGAACTAAAAGTGACAAGCAATATAGACTCAGACGAACTGCCTACATTTGGACAGCTCAAAGATTTTTTAACTGGCCGTTATAGGGCTCTTGAGTTTTTAGGTAATAAGTCAAGTAAAAATATTGTTACTAAGGAAAGGGTATTTCACACAGCGGCCAATACAGCCAATGCATGTCCGGTTTGCAACAGCACTGAGCATAAAATAAGAAATTGTAAGCAATTTGTTAATAAGGATGTGGATAGTCGGCGTACGTTTGTTCAAGATCACAATTTATGTTTTAATTGTTTGGGATACCACCACTCTGCTAGATTTTGTAAATGTACAGCCTCGTGTCAAATCTGTAAGCGAAGACATCACTCTTTGTTGCACCTTAAAGGTGAGTGGGAGTCTGCTGGCGATAAGGGAGATTCATCAACGCAAGCACATTCTGCCACAGTCGAAGAGGAATCTCAAAATGATGTCGTAGCTTGTTTCTCAAAAGGTGGCGTGCGTAGTCAAGTTCTGTTAGCCACTGCGTTAGTGAGAGTTGTTTGCAAAAACGGAAATATGTCTACTATCAGAGCGCTGTTGGATCAAGGCTCACAAGCGTCTTTCGTTACGGAGCGTACTGTGCAGAGTTTAGGATTACATAAGAAAGCAGTTAAGGGGTCAATTACTGGCATAGGTGGTCATAACAAATTAAGTTTAAATTCGGTTGTTGAAGTCAAAATTCAATCTAGGATTAATTCATCATTTGAACTTGTAGTCAAAGCATATGTTCTCAAATCTATAACGTCTTTACTACCGGGTGGGGAAATATCATATTTAGATTGGACTCAAGTTAGTGATATGGAACTAGCGGATCCTGGATATAACAAACCAGATAAAGTCGATATGTTGTTAGGGGCAGAAATTTACAGTCAGGTTTTGCAGAATGGGTTTAAAAGAGCACCTGATGGTAGCACAATAGCTCAGGCTACTTCATTGGGATGGATTTTATCGGGTACAGTAGCCTCTGCTTCTCAGCAAACATCAAATATTACCGTGATGCACGCGCAACTCGGGAATGACGAAATCCTGAAAAAGTTCTGGGAAATAGACAAGGAACCAAATCGCATCAGGAAACAGAGACTCACCGAAGAAGAGGATAGATGTGAAGAAACATTTATGGCTACATCTACTAACAAGGGAAAATGCGCAGAAGTTATGAAGGAGAGTTTGCAACTGGGACACATGAGGGAACTATCTAAATCAGACGAGCAAAATGAGCATGCTGTGTACTTACCTCAACACGCGGTTGTACGTAATTACAAAGACACAACCAAGGTTCGGGTCGTCTTTGATGGTTCCTGCAAGGGAAAGAATAGAGTAGAAGACGACCTCACGTTTAGACCTAGACTGCAACCAGATTTGCGAAATATGTTGATCGGTTGGAGATCGCACCCGTTTTTGGCTGTGCGATCGATGCAGCAAGTGGCGTACGATGATGGAGTCAAATATCCACTCGCAGCTGAAAGAGTTCTTAAAGATGATTATGTGAATGATCTAATGACTGGTTGTGACACTACAAAAGAAGGCATGCAAATCTATAATCAATTGAACGAGTTAATAGCAAAGGCAGGATTCACTGTACAAAAAGGGTTAAGCAGCAGCAGTGAAGTACTGGAGAAAATGATCGGGAAAAAATACTCGTTCAAGGGGCAAGATGAAGCGGAAAAGGTAATAAACATAAAACAAGATGAAATATTTAAAAATTTGGTACTTACCTGGAACCGAACTTGTGACACCTTCCAATATTCTGTTCAGCTACCTGCGCTGCAAGAAACTGTAAAGAAGAAAAAATTGTGGGTTTCTGGAATTGGATAGGATGAGGAAGTTTCATATGAAAAAAATAATAAGAATGGTTTACTTACCGACATCAGCTAAATTTTATTACGTAGTTTACAGTTCCTCGATGAAGACGATTACACTTGAAGCACAGTGAAAAGCAGATTTAGCATCCGGGGTTAGACAATCTTACACGAGTAGTTACAATTCGCAGTAAGGGTTCTATGCTCAAAAGGCCAACATCCAAGCTGTGTGTCCTGCCTATTCCCTGAGGTTATTTTAAATTAGGATAGGTTAAGCATAGTTGTTAGAATTGTATCATTGGTTTGTAGAATTTATTATTGTAAGGTTGTTTTGTGTTTAGTATTGTAAGGAATTTTTGGTTTGTTTAACTTTGGAAGGACATAATGTTTCACAAAATGTCCTTGGTGGGCGGAATGTTTAACCGCAAATGTGTCAAAATATCAAAAGTAAGGTTCAGTTTGTTCCACCATTTTCCACAAGATGTCACTGTGCTTTGAGACCGCTTTTCTGAATGGCGGTGTTAAAATTTTCCGTGTATACTATAAGAGAGTCGAGGATTTTTATTTTTTTTGGTATCATTTTATGTAATATTCGGATTAAAGTATTTTGGTAACCACGATCAGGTGCTTTAATCAAATCAATCCCCAGATTAACCCTCCGATACCGAGGGTTAAACATTACAAGAATAATAAAGACACAAATCAATAAATGTGAATAGCCTTATCATTCGAATTACTGAATATTAATTGGCAACTGAAAGATGTTTGTATACTTGTATTTTGCAATCTTACTTTGTTTCAATTTCTTTTTGTCTAGTTGTAGAGCAGTCATTTTGTATATTTATAGCAAGGATAAGAAGTATAAAGAACAAACCACATCAAATTTGTATGCTGTCATTTTACACAAAGCGGGCGACACTACCTCAATTTCCAGGACATTTGCAAAAAGAAGTCGATTAAAATTGGTTTATGTGCAGGACTCGACAATTTTTGGAGTTAAATTGCCCATTACGTTTTCAAGGAACAGCACAAGGCATAATGAACAAATACCGAGACCTAATTATTTATCTATAAGTTCCCACCCACCAATTAATATTGGTCCCTAGCTAAAGATTAAATTGTTTGAGTCAGATCCAGTAATGACAGACTAGGTAACAAATACCAAAGTGTAACGAATGTTAAATCAGTCGTTGAACAGAATATGATGTCATAAACCAGAAGACAAATATTAACAGAATATAAGCCAAATCGGACGAGACTTGTAAAATTTGATTTTCATTGCTTTTAATGGAAGATTAAAATCGAACATCTAGATCCTAAGGGTACAATTACAAACAATTTATTGTAGAGTTCGAAATAAAGGAGGTTCTTACTCCATTGCATACCTTGATTTTATCACTGAACATTATGCATGTATTTAAGTATTGTTTCATGGTTGAGTAAGCGGGCTAAGAATGGAGATTTGTGGAACTAATGAATCGCGATTGTATTATAGCATATATTTAAAACTGAGATCACGAACGATCGTAATAGCTTTAAAAGGACCCTTGAGTAAGATTATGAGGTGTCCTATGAGACATGTAATAAGATGATGACAAACTATTAATATATGAATATTTTTGATCTTTATCTCCAATATTTACAACCAGCTGCTTTTGAACGCTTAATATTTTAGTATCTGTTTTAAATATGGGGAAACGATTTGTTTAATCAATATTTAGAGGAGAAACATCTTTCAGCTTAAATATTAGATTATCATAGTTTAAAATATAGGTAAGGTCCACCTATTTCAGAGCATTTAACATTGGCTTTAAAATATCCGTACGTTTTATTGGCTTCCTCATAACGTAAAAAATTGCATAACAAAATCGGTAACTCGATCAAGATCAGTCATTCATTAACGTCATCAAATGATTGCATCATTTGGAATGACCGCGTGATTTAAAGCACGCCTCCTTAAACACAGTGACGCAGCGTTAAGTTAAAGTTTCACACAAAAAAACACCCGCAAATATGTCTGCATGCCGTAGCCCACATGTGGCACGAACAAAAAAACAATTGAAAAACAGCGCCTTTAATCTTTTAAGTATAATTAGCATCCATATGCTATTAACAAAGAATTTTGAATCTAGCGTGGAGTGAGAAGTTATTAATTGATGATGAATATAAATTTACAGATTTCTGAGTTAAACACATTTTATGTCGAAATTCGAGAAACAAGGATGTTGAATTGATGGTACCGGTAGAATTATATTTAGCACATTAGAAATCGGGCAATAGAAAGAAAAAACATCCTTTTAGGAAAAGAAAATGTGTGAAAAGTGAGTTAAACAAAAGGGAGCTCTTGATGGCGCGCCGAGTGACAGGAAAGAATGAAAGAGAAAAAGCTTTGCACCGAACGTGAATGAAAGGGATAAGGGCATTAAGTAGAAGATATATAAAGGAATGCGATGACCTTTTACAGCCCCATATTGTGAAATGGTTGCAGGCGCGGAATCACAGCTCGGAGCGGCATCACTTTTGGGCAGCTCATGTAGAGCTAAAGTTTAAGGTTTAGTCCTGGCTAAACTAAAATTTTTGGCACAAGTTGATTGATCACAGGTTAAACTACACTTGATACGGTCGTTCCGTGGTTGGATGAGCTAAGTCATAACGAGTTCCACAGTTTTTCGGAAGGTACGTTAAATTTCTGTTTTTTATACATCTTTGTCAGTCATTACGGGTATTCAAAAGCTAGAAATTTTGGCAACCAGCCTGACTAAGGGGTTTCGTATTGCCCAGGTAACTGAGTAGAGGTGAGATAGGCATTCGCTCCCTGTAAAACAGTGGTACTTAGCTGAAATCGGTTAGTCTTGTAGCCGATCTTAACGCTAACTTAGTTGGGGAAAGGCTAGGATGATGACAATGTTAAGCATATATTTGCTCTGAAAATCATGTTGTGCGTGTGGCAAAATGTTTCCATACCTGATAGAAATAGGGGCTCGGTTCCGTCTCACCGGCTCCATTGAAGTCGTCGACGTTGACGAGTTGGAAGTCGTAGCGCAGACCAGCGTTCGCGGCGCGGTACTCCGGCAGGCGGGTCACGTGGCCCAGGTCGCCCAGAGCCAGGTATCTCCACCGGTATAGGTTGCAGATACTGTAAAAGGTGTAGAATTAAAATCTGGACTGTTGCTATCGGCTGTTCAGATGGAGAGAGAATGAGAAGAAGTTGAAGATTTTTTGGAGCTGTTTTCTATTTGTGATATTAGGCACCCTGATGATGTCCCGACGTCATCAGAGTGCCTAATATCTTTCACAGTAAAACTGCCGCAGTAGTGAAACTGCCCTGTCGGCTATACCGGAGGTCGTGCGTTCGATTCCCACCCAGGAAAAAATTGTGTATTCTGTATCTGGATGTTATTTATTAATAATTTGGATGTATTTCAAAATATTAAGTTTGGGTAGAGATATAAGGTTATATATAAGGTTTGGTCTTGGGTAGAGATATAAGGTAGAGATTTAGATATATTAGGATATAATATTTAGATTTTCTACGACACTAAATTTCAATTGTTAAGTTCCATCATGTTTCAGATATTTTGAGGTGCAATGCTGTTCAGATTTATTTTATTTCAGTGTATGTAGTTTTCATACTAGCTTAACGTAGGGTAATTCTGGTAAGTTCTAAGACCGCATAGTCGTAATTAGCAATGCATTATACAACACAGTTGCATGAGGACATTAATCAATTGAGCAGCAATCTGTGGCAGCATCACAATAAATAGTCATAAGTCATCAGAACCTAATGATTTTCAATGACGAGTGCGATTCGTGGAATCGGAACAATACTATGAAAATCCAAGAACTGCTTTAGAAGAACCATTGAACGTTTTACGTCGGTTTTGCAACTCCTAGTATAGATGGGGTATGAAATTTCTTGCCTTATTCGATCCACCTTAGTATTTTGTTAATACGTTGATTTCTGTCACCCAAAAACTTATAGAATAAATGAATATTTGAACTTTTTACGTTTTAACTATAGGCATAATGATGGGCCTTTACTTTAAAACAAGAATATAAACTTCTACTTATTATGATAACATGTTACGACATTTTAATGATGACAGAAAATTAGCTTTTATTCAACGACTTTAGAATTAACGATTTTACAGAAAAGAAACATGTTCAGAGTTATCTATTTAACACAAAAAATGTGTTCTCGGAACATTAATACATCCAAATGATAGTGACTTTAATTATACTAATCTAATAAAAAATAAGTTAAGTGGTATGATATAGTAATGAAAACCAAGCAAGCCCTTTCATAGCTTGACTTAAACAACGAAATTATTATCTGAATATCTCAATAAAAATATACAACACAACGTCGCGACATCTTGATCCATTACAAAATATTTATGTATGAACCTCGAGACACATGAATGTAAATTAAGAAAACCGTTTTGCAGAAAAACATATGAGATGCTAAGATTGAAGGTCAAGTATGAATGATCGCTCTAACCTTAGTCTACATCATACAGTGGAATAAATTATGGCAATTTGAACCTTACGCTTACGTCATAAAAGTCATGGTCAAATCACTAAGTGGGAAAATCGGGAAAAAGGCGTGCAAGAAATTGAGGAACTAGTTCATAAGGAAAGACGAATCAAAATTATTTTGAGAAAGCTATGGTGTTTAATGGAATTAGCTCTAAATTCTTATATCTTTATGTAATTTCCTAGTACAGGCAGAATTTAAGGCATGTAGGAATTTGCCATAGTTTTTCCTCGTCAAAAACCACGTTATCGCCACAAAATATCTGATGTGTAATCGTTGTAAGCAAACCAGGCTATGTAAACAAAACGAACGTACGATATCGCACGTCCGCCTATTTATCCTTAGCCTTACAATATGCAGGCATCTAGCTATACTAAACAAGATGCCAACTCAAAATTCAATTCTTATAAATTCAGCAACATGTGGGCTGATGAGGTGGAATAAATTGAAAATGCATATAGGAATACAATCGTTCTGTTTTTATAAATCTCTAGAATGTCTAACCATGACCAATTTGAAAACAATATTTTTGCTCTTTGTTTTACATCAATTTGAGGCAGAAAAAAAATATTAGGAGGTAAAGTTTTCACACAGGACTCGGGATTTTTTGAAAGGGGGTTTAGTAGGTAAAAGGAATAAAAGATACCTTGGTCTCGCTCTTCCTTGGGCATCCAACTCGACATAGGGCACGCCGAGCCGAACCATCCTGGTGAACAGACTCTGTTCCATGTTGCAGTACTTCTGGAAGGCCATGTTCTTGACGACGGGTGGCAGCTGGTGGTGGTCTCCTATCATAATCCACCGCTTCAGCCTGGAGCGACCGTCTTGGGGATTTTGCAGGAGCAACGGAATGAACGTCTCAATTTCGAGGATCTGAGCTGACTCCTCCATCAATATGTTGTCGTATTTGAAACCTGTGTAAGCGTTAAAGTATTAGGGGTGAAGGACATTCTGATGACGAATATTTTGCGTGAAAATGTAGACAAATTAATAAAAAAAAAAATGTAATAAATTGATTTTAATTTTCACTTTTTTCAAAACGACTTCCACATTAAGCCATTTAATCCCTAAGCTGCACAGGTTTTCATAGACATACAAGCAGTCAAGACATCCAGACTCAGAACAAGTATTCGCACGCGGGGTTCGAACCCACGACATGTTGTGCCAAAAGGGTTTTGCGTGGTTGCAACTCGTCTATCCGAATAAAATATCAAATGTATTAATGACACAATTGACTTGATTTGGTTTGGTAGTAGTGCTATGTTTAGATGCTACAAAAAAGGTTTAACAGATTTTATCTATACGGAAATCATGGCGTAATTACAAAAGTTGAGTCATATTGACTTATCATCGGCATCGTTTTAGTATACGGCCAACTTCCTTCCTGATCCATTTTCATTATTCATTCAGTATTTTTCTTCAATGAACGATACTAAGAAAACTTGTGTCGTGTTCTACACGTAATTGTATCAATACCAATTGCAATTGTTGTGGAAATTGAACTAGAGTGATTGCTACTTACCCATTTGCACGAGTTCGGATCGTTTCAAAGCGGCATGGGTACATGTCATGGCTATGATTTTCGCTTCCTTTACCAAAAGATATTTGGATCTATCTAATCCTGATCGTAGAAGTTCGAAAGCCCGAAATTCTTCCAGTTCTTCAAATATATGGTCAATGTACCTGTGGATAAAAAAAATGTTTTAACAATCCGATCTTTTGCATTTTTCACCCAACTTCTAAAAGGATTTCTCAATTTGTTTGTATTTTTAATCACGTCAGTATGCACCAATATATTTTGACCTCGCAGTTCGTCCAAATATTGCAAAAAGAAAACAAAACGTTTCAACGCTTCCAACGCTTGACGGAGGTAGCGGTTTGTGACCTTCACTAAGTCCAATGAAGCAAACCGCCAGGCTTGACCTTGACAGTCAAACTCGTCCAATGTTTACGATTTCTAAGGCTTCACGCATTCAGAACTATTTACTCAACTTGCGAGAGGTTATTAAACTATGACTATAGATCTTTGTGTTGTTACGCGGAAGTATATTTTGTGAGTCAATCTTAATGAAAGGAGGTGTGTCGTTATATTCGATTTGTATGCTGTATTTTTAAATAGACATTTATAAATAGAATCGATATTTTACAAGACTAGAACGTAAAGCAATACATAAATAATTAATTCTTTTGTTTTTTCTTCGCTTAAAAGGAACATAATTATAAAAAAAATCATTGGAATTGAATTAATATGAGCACAATATAAACTTTTGTCATTAATTTGTAAAAAAATCCGAATCTAAATTTAGATCATTCCTGGAAATGCTGGGAGAGTTCCAAACATTTTTTATATATAGCCTGCTTTAGATCCCACTGCTGGGCAAAGGCCCTCCCCTTTCTCTTCCACACCTCTTTATTTTGTGCAAGCTCCGGCCACATTCAAAACATTATTACCGATGTGATAAAAACCCTAAAACATATGTTTTTACGCCAGAGTCAGTGTTAGTGGCTTTTAAAATTGCTATACGCCCACCATGACCAAACATCATTAAAATGCTTTTTATCACTTATACTGAGCACTAGAGCAGGAAGGGGTTTTTTCTATGATCTGGTTCGGGATTACCGACAAACTTTACACTACGTAGCTGAGAATTTATTGATGAACATGCTCATGTCTGTTTTTATTTACGTGGTATGGTATCTCAATCTATTTGAGGATATGTTTTTTGTCGAGGAATCTTCGACTGCTTTCTAGATGTTGATTCTTTTTTTCTATTTATTTACTACTATTACTATCGTGAGATTGATTCATTATTAAATGATGTAACGGTTTACTCACGCGTATTTATCGGGGTAGCCGGACTAGTAGTAGTAGGACTCCGGTTGGGTCCGAAACTAGTCGGGCTACCCCGATAAATACGCGTGAGTAAACCGTTACATCATTTAATAATGATACTTAACATATTTCAAGTCTTCTTTTTAGGTCAGTAAACCAACTTATACCATTACCTTACAGCCATTATGAGTACCTAACGACATGCAATTTCGGGAGGCTTCTATGGCTTTATTGCAGCTTTAATATAATAACATAATTACTTATTGTTCAATCCTTACCTGTAACAGCTTCTAGCAACTTCCATATCTTCGTCATAAGTCTTCCCGGGGAACAAAGGTTTAGGAGCGTCTTCGAAGAACTCGTGGAATGGGAACTCCTTGCTCACCGTATCTACTGATTTAGTCTGAAATGAATATGTTTTTGCAAAATAGACAAGTATTTCGTTTAGGCCCTTCGACTATTATTTTTTTACAATCATCATTAGTCTTTGCAATCCATTCTTGAACACCGACTATTCAAAGAGCAGGCAACGATCGATAAACCAAAAAGCTTAAGGCTGGGTCACTGGGCTACTTAGGTATCAAACGACTTCAAAGAGAAAGATCTTCTCAAATCGTCTGTTTTTGTTGTCAGGACTTTGGATTGGATGTTGATTATTTTTTTAGTTAACGTATTGGCTAAGCATTTTTTATTTGAAGTAGATTTTTCTTACTTTCGAGTCACTTATAATCTACAGCTGTATTTATGAGATATTTGTACCTGGTCCTGAGCACATTTGCTGAGGAAGGTCTCCCAGCGCGGCCGCACGTGGTACACATGGAAGTGGTGCGCCAGCTCGCAGGTCGCGCCGGCATCTTCGCCCGCGTCCAGGGTGCTCTGCAGCCGCCCCACCAGCTCCAACAACTCTAGACGCTTGGCCAGCACGTAGTTCACTCTCCCGTATCTGGACAAACGGAGCAAAGTCAGAATTAGGATTTTGGAAGTTTTCTTCTAAAAAATGTAAGATTGAGGTATTCGAGGTTGGGTCTACCAGGTATTCTTAAAGATGTAATTGTAGTTAGAGCGCGATCCATTCATCCCGATTTTGCCTGGTAAGGTAAGATAGTATGTAAACTTTCTAAACATAGCTGTATAGGCTATCTTAGAAAATTACCTATTATATTTAACTGTTAAAGAAAATGGGTTGATATTTGTTCGTAGATGTGCAAGTGGTTATCGCATTTTATTGAACCAGTATCATCTGAAACATTCTCACGGCCTTGTTCTAGAAATAAAGGGTACATCTGGCGTTAAGACACAGGAAAAAAAAACATAATTATAATTCGACCCTTACTCGTACGAACCGAATTTTCAACTTTTTGTCAAGTTACAAGTTATAAATGATTCATGCTTCTGCGAAAAGTGTCGGTAAAATAACTTTAAGTGGGTTGCTCAAGTACCCGATTGCATAATACCACTTAATGTGATCCTAACCTCTGTGTTATTTCCAGCCAATTAGTAAGATCAAGTGGGGCAAACGTCTGTCCTAATCAAGATTAAATAATAAGCTACGTACGTAAGCTACTACGTACCTACGTACATAGGTTTAAGCTGAGTACTAGTATTCTTTCATATATAATCTACAATTTATAGCTTATGTGTAAGGACTTCGGTTGGGCCCGAAACTAGTCGGGCAATCCCGATAAATCTGCGTGAGTAAACCGTTGCATAATTTTATAACATAACATAATTACAGTTTTTTGAACCGAGGAAGCATTTGTTTGCAATAGTTTTAACAAGTTACCTATTCAGTGAGTTAATTATTCAATCAGTTTGCTTATTTATGATTACAGGTAAAACATTTTAGTATGATATATGATAATGATTTATATTGGATGTCGACATGCGTAGCAAACATGCGTCTGATATGTCTGCGTACCAAACATATGTTTTGTAAAGGCTGAGTTACACTGTGTAACTTCCCCTTGAGAAATATTTTTTGTTTTCGTGGAGTTGGAGCACTAATTCAAAGTGGTACGTGAGAATTTTGAAATTTTCGAAAAAACTAGTCAGAAAGGCGACCAAAGGGCGTGTCACCGCCTCTTAAAGTAATAGGTATTGGAAGAGAGACGCTGTTTTAAATTATATAATTGTTTGAAAAACCCTGTCACATTCTTAAGAATATAAAAGTAGCTTGCCAATAATTATAAAAATGTGACTGTAAGTTTGTTTGTTAGGCTTTCACGCGAAAAATAGCCAACCGATCGCCATGAAAATTTGCAAACATGTTCTTAGAGGGATTAGAAATAACAAAGGGTTTGTTTTAATCTAGAAAAAATAGGATTACGCTTTCCTAAACTAGTATATCCGCGGGATACCGCTTGAGGCTTGAGGAATCCTTTGAGGCTTAAACGCCGTTAAAATATAACTTTTGGTGGAGGTGGCTATAGGCCCTATGAGGACTAAAGTACTGTCTGCAAAAAAGGAAATATCCAATATGCTTTCATCTCAAAAGCTCATAACGTTTGGTCATTAATTAAGATTACGGCGCCATTGTACCCGCGGCTTGCCTTTAATCAACTAATATTTTTTCATATCAGTCATTATGTAATTCGTGTTCTCATAGTTCATGTCCAAAAAATTTAAATAGGTATTTATAATGGTGTTAGTCGAGGGTCGGGAAGTTTGCTTTTATCATTTGTTCGATAGACTCATTAAGAGCAAAATGTCCACCTTGTCGAAAACCTGGATCGTGAATTCGTTAAAATCAAAGTAGGGAAATTTCTGAAAATGTTTTTAACCCACATCACGTTCCAAAAACATAATCCTAAACTAAAATCTCAAAATAGTTTATAATGTTTTAGTTACGGAATGTCGGTGGTATACTTAGATTCCAACAGGAACAAATAAACTCGCCTTCTCGGAACACTAACGGATAAAAATACCGCCGTGCTCTCAAGTGTATCGGTTTTAGACGCATTTTCTATATAATATGATATCCCGACCACTTTTAGTGTAATGGGATTGACTAAAGGTAAGAAAAGTAAAAATCTATTGAGTTGAATAATTAGACATTTATAGTATTAAGCTCATGAGAGGAGACAACTGGAAGTAGAGAGGGGAGGCTTTTGCCCAGCAGTGGGATACCCGACTAATAATTATAATAAACAATAATTAGACACGTATTTAAATAAAGACAGATAAAGTAAATAAAAGTGGATGTGTGTTTCTGAGATCACTCACGGATGACAATGATCAAACTAAACATATATGTTGGTTAGGCTCTGTTGCCTTTTTAAAGTATTTTTCTTCAAATAAAAATCAAACCCCTCGTAACGAAGTCCGAGTTCGTATCCATATTTGACAATGGTTCCGCTTCAAAAGCATTCGCTAAACTTTGAAAACATTAAACCAATTTTAAACTGATATCGATCGCCTACAGCAATATTTGCGATCCTGCATATGGCTTCGATAAGGAACACTTAAACTCGAGTGGTTCGACGCATGACTCTCAATACTGAGAGACGTAGCCTTGTTTAGTCGGCCCCGTTTGCTTTATTAGCCTGCAGTTAAAAGAAATATTACGCCATATTATGACGACCTAAGTGGTCGAGTGGCGTCCGCACCGGTTTGTAGATGTCTCTAGCTCTGAGGTCCCAGGTTCGATCCGCGGTCGGGTCAATGTAAAAATACACATTTCTATATTGTCTCGGGTCTGGGTGCTTATGGTACCTTCGTTGTATCTGAATTCCATAACTTAAGTGCTTTAGCAACTTACTTTGGATTCAGAACAATTTATTTATTTTATTTTTATTTATATTTCATGTCCGTGTACTGAACATTATTTTATTTTTTTTAAACTACTCTCGCGTTACGGAATTTAATCTTGTGTCGCGGGGAGTTTTACAAACATTCAAGCCGCATACACAAATACACCCAGACTCAGGACAAGCATTCGTGGATCACACTAATGCTTCTCCAACGCGGGGATCGAACCCGCGACACGTCTAGTTCAGTAGGTTTGTGGTGACCTCAACCACTTGGTTATCCGTACAGAACTGAAATAAACTGCTAAACGTTTTCGTTAGCTTTGCTTTAGCCGGCGTATATATGGTGAAGTGTGTACCCAGAGTCTTATTGTTGACACTAGAAAAAAGACTTTCAAACTAAGCGCTTAAAGTTCATAATTGTCTGAGCGGTGTGGTGTCAAGAACGCGTAAGTGTGTTTCTCTCATTTGCGAATTTTTGAACAATAAGTTTAAACTATTTGCGAATGACAGTGCGGTAAATGTGACTCGGCCGTAACGGTACATACCGTAGCCGTCTAGTCAAGTGACGTCCGTGGAATTAGAAATAGATCTCCACAGATAGTCTTCAACGATTCATGATGCTGGGGAGTCAATAACCTATGCGAGGTCAAGTTGATTTGAAAAGGAAATACTGCGGTCTGTACGGTGCGCATATTTTCCATAAATCATCTTTCATATGAAAGGAAATTTGAGTAGGTTTTTGTAGGACTATAATGGTATATAACTATCGCGAATTCCCAAAAGTGATTGTGCTTAGGCTTAAGAAAAATAATTTTGTTTGGCACCTAACAAATTTATGACCTTTCCAATCTTTGCTTAACCTCAATATTTATTATCATTATTCGTTGTTATAGTTCATGAATAATTATTCACTAATAATTATTCAATAATTATTAATTATCAAGTTTGCATTAAGACTGAGGCAATAACTAAATGAGAACTATGTAAACTTGTAGTATTCCATGTCATTTCCACAAAAAAAAAGTTAACACTCCATACAAATTTCACTTAAAAGTAAACAGTTTTGCAAGAAAACAAGTATCTGGAACATTTTTATATGGTAACCTGAATACGTAATCAGTGAAATACAATAGCAACATTATTCAGCCGCCGCTCTGCTCCAATGAACAAAGGAGGGCATTTATGTATACATACATACGTATAGTTATATATTTCTTCATCTGCATCGCCATAAATTTATGTCGTCGTCGTTGCGAAAACTAGTAATGGTTAATTTAAACTGCGATAGATTTCGCATAAGTTGCAATACATTGAAGGGTAAGGAAGATCTGGTATCAGAATTGATATTTGAGAGCCGGCAATGGATCTCAGGCAGCATGATATTTGTGGGACCGTCTAAATCACCTGTAAATCACGGTGACGGCGAATTTCAAGCATCTACGGCAATCTAGTATTCGGGTCAACATTATTATCGGATCGCCGGAATATTGCTTTGTTGACTCAACTGAATATTTCTGGCGAAAGTATAATTTGGACAATTTGTAGCAAAGGTGTAATTGCTATACTTTTTAAATCAGAAGTATAGTTAAATAATTTGTGAAGATAATTATCAGTATCTTAAATCATAATGTGATTTTTTTTCCATGCTTGTTCGAAGTATGGTTTACTGTTATGTTTAAGATATTCTATGAGATTTCTTACAAAATAATGAACACAAAACAATCCAAGTTTCTAATCGGCTATTTTTCAAAGGAAGTCCAAAGATAGTTTATTTCCAAACCTGGAGAAGTCTTTATCCGTCTGCAGGGCCTCCTCTCCATGCCCAAGACGCAACAGATGCCGTTCATCCACGTCCAGCTCGGCCACCTTCTCGAAGAGCTGGTTGAGGGCCTGGTTACTGTGGGTCACCACCAGGTTGCGCTGCCACGGGAAGTTGTGGTACAGGTTGGATATTATCTGCACCGCTACGTCCGTTTTACCTGTGGAAATTGATGGCAGAGTAAAAATAGCACTGAAGACTTATAATACAATTGTTATTAGTCCAAATATTTTATTATTATTATTCTTATATGTCAAGTCGAGCTCGATGATAGAGATTACAATTTAAACATTAAGTCTTAAAGAGAAAGCTTATAGCATCGTCATAACAACTTTTCCTGTTAGAAAAAATATAACAAATCAAAATGTTTGGAGTTTCCAATTGCGTCAGAATTAGATCGTGCCCAGTCAATTTGTGCAATTGTATTGTGTGTACCAATCATTTCATTATTATCTAATATTCTCTTCTTAGAATAGCAATACTTAACGAAGGTTGAAACACAGGACACGATTACAAATCATTGGAGCCTATCTCCAAAGATTGAAAGAAAAGTTTAGCATTTGTGAACACGAAATGGCGATCTGTACCATGTAGATCGTAATTTCATCTTTACAACGGTGAAGGTCTTACTTAAAGCAGGAGCGGTAAGTGTGAAGCTAACAGCCTCCTTTTAAAACCTCTTTGTTTTGTGAGTGCGGACTTAACGGCATTCGGATAACAGGAAATTAAGGGTCTGTTGCATTTTAAGGCTGCTTTCGACTAACCTGTTCCTGGAGGCCCGACCACGAGAGTCAAACCCGGCTGCATACCGGAACGGATCGCTTCCACTTGTGTCGGTGTAAATGGTATGGAGTTTCTGAAACATAGTATTTATCAGACTTTTGTAGAGCCTTTCTTTAGGATACTGGTTGGGTTTTTGATGGAAAAACTTGTCGGTAGATAAGGGAGGGGTTTTACTTCTGAAGATTAGGAATTTGGATTTGATCGAATGTTTTGACCTGTCGGAAAGTTGATCGTGCAGTCTTAGTCCGAGCTCAGGCTTATTCCCTAGAGTTGTTTTCAAGACCCTATAAATCAAAGCGGAAAATACTAGGATGATACGGACGGCCTAATTTCGGGGGGGAGTAACGAAAGATGAAAATACCCATACTACCTAAAAAGTACTGTACATGATTATTTTTATCACAATCTCCCTTGGTATATTCCCCAATATTCAGCAAAACAATCTTTCGATAACCCCAAATGATCTGCGGCCAATTCTCAGAGAATTCTAAAACCATATAATAAATATCAAACATACACTGTATACCTCTTTTATCAGTCAATGTTCTAAAAATAGATTAACCGTCTGGGAATGCTTTCAAAAGACTATTGATATCCCAACATACTCTAAATTCATAAATGGTTCCACTGTTTTAGTACTGAGTTTTGTTTTGTACGTACGTGAGTTCATTCATGTTCGCATACAGGCACACACGTTCACATTAAAACTATACATATCATCAAGTTGCAATTGAAAAACGTTTATTCAATTGTAAGAAGATTCCATGAAGTCAGCAACTAACAAATAACGTCTGGGTTTTTCAGAGACAATTGTTCCATTATTTAAGCGAACAAATGTTACAATGGTTTTGAAAATTAACCGATTCCATTTACGAATTTTATCATATTTTGTGCTGCAAAATAGGATGCTTCAAAAGACGATTCAGCACAGTACCAGATAGAAATAGTTAACACTTGAGAAATGAGCAGACATTTTAACTAATTTCTAAATTGACTTATGACAGAAAATCCAACGACCTTCTGCGATCATGGAATAAAGAAAGAGTTTGCGATCGAGTTATTGAAAAAGACAGACGTGTCCAGAATGTGCCGCTAGCAAGCCGTCTAGCGACCTGTGTAAATGCACTTTGCGCTTAGATGCATCCCCCGATCACTGTAAATCATGCGAGCAACCAGTCGACATCCAACAGGCAACGTTCACGATCGCTTTAATCAGCCACATTATCTGTTCCAGTGATATTCGTGCAAGGGAGAGAGCTTTACAGCGTGAAGTACGGCATCTCGTTTCCAAAACCACCTCTGGAACGGCCAGAGGTGGTAGCGGCCCACTGGATAGTGATAACGTCTTTATCAAAAAGGCGGGAATGAACTCTAATGATTGTATTATAATTGCAACGTGCATCAGATACACACGTAGTCTTTTCAAAGGATGCCGCCATGTAATTTATCATGTCAAGCGTAAGAATGTCTCGGGCCTTTGGTATTGGATTGTGTACCTACTTTTCGTCGAACAAAATTATACAAATACAGGTAACTCTGCGATCATACGAGGATAATAAGAATTTGAAGAGATCCTAGAGACGCTACCAAGCAAAAACTGAACAAATAGAACAAAGCTATTTAGTTTTTAGAAATGAAGCTCTAAAACTTCTATAAACCTTTTACTTGAATTAATAGTCTAGACACTGTCCATTACTAGAATACATTTACATATGCGGAAGGTTTGAAATCCAGGTTTCCGGGATCACTATATTTTTTTCACTTTTTGTTTAGGTAGTTATTCTACTTTCTAAAATAACTAGGAAAGATGGATACTAATCTGTTTGGAGATAAATATTCAGGGATTGACGAAATATTCCGGGATTAGTGAACACTTACTTCTTCGGTTCGTTGCATAGGTAGGGTCCTCTCTTGGGCTGCACGTGCGGCTCTACCAGGATCACCTTCCGCGGCTCGTCCTCATCCATGGCATCCTCACCCTGCTTTTGTTTCCGAAGAACATTCTCGAATGTCACCCTGCAATAAAGGAGGCAAGTTAACTCTTGAACTTTTTTGGGTACTCGCTAACATCGTTTGAAATCTCTTTGCGGTGGTTTGTTTTTTTTTGCACGGATAGCCATGTGGTTGAGCCAACTAATCAAATCTCTCGAGCGCGTGTCGCGAGGCCAATCTCCTCGAAGCGCAAACTTTTATGTGATCCACTATGCTTCTCCTAAGTCTGGTTGTCTTTGTGTATGTGAAACCCCCCGCGATACAAGGCTTTAATTCCTTAGTGCGCGAGTTTTTTTTAAATTTAAGTGAAACTTATCTCATTAAAAAGATCGTAAATGAAGGGTAGGATTGTTAAATTTATCATCAAATTGATTATATTGGTTGATCTCATCGAAAACACTAGAAATGTTTCTGATGTTTTTTTTTTGAGATTTTGCACGAGATCAATGTCACCCTTTTTTATTGGTAAGGCAGGGGAATCCTCACACCCACTCCCTCGGGGGTGGAAATGGGTAGTGTCAGACTCTTACTGACTTAACCTGAACCGCCGTGATACGTCATCCGCGTTTTTGTGTCGGTGTATGGCAATGCTTTGCAATCATTCGTACAGATCGATGTCACCCTAACACGGTCTCCTCTCGATTCCGAAGTCCTGATTCAGAAATTCACTTCATATTTATATTGCTAACATATCGCGTTTCATGCGGCTATTATGTCAGGCCAAGCTTGATGATTTATAATTAATATTTATCTAAACTTGCTGTCGTGATAACAATAATATGCTTGATAAGAATTTCAATTATAACTGACAATATGATATTTCCTTTGGCGCCAGCAATAATACCCGGAGTCCAGACGTTTACATCAATTAAAATTATAATAGGGTTATTAATATTTGCATCTGCGATATTTGAACTCTTTGCTGACGTATTTTCGATACCCACAATCATAGCAGTATTGTTACATAATATATCACATTGTTTATGATATATTTATTTTGTATTTGATTGTATCATATTGGCCTAATCGCAGTGAGCCTGAGATTTAACAAATTCGTTCTTATTATTATTATTTTCGAATCCAAACGGAGTAAGAGCGCGACGGTGTCGGCGGGTTACGCGACAAGCTATCGCGACCCCACCCCGTCGCGACAGATCATGATTAAGAAGTCTGGTTAGGTACGAAATAAGTCGGGCTAACCCGATAAACACGCGTCAGTCTTGGTACCGCGGGCAATGTTATTTATCCAGGCTATTCAGAAAAACACAGTTGTGATTCCAGATTACTTAAATCAATGCATCAGGATGGTTCTTTTACGAATGATTATAAATAATATAAGTACACACGGATTGGTTCGACTATTAATATTGCTGAAAATTCGCGTGGTTTTATTAAGATTGTTTGAGATGTCTGGATCAACAAAAAACAATGAATAATTCGCTGTGTTACTAAAATCAGTAAACTACGTGGCTAGGCTCTAAATAGGTTGATCACAGGTTGAGTTACGCTTGACACGGCAGGTCCGTGGATGGGTGACCATCTACCTACGTGATAGCGAGTTCCTCCGTGTTTCAGAAGGCCCGTTAAATTGTGAGTCCCGACTGCTATTTATACTGGAAAAAAGTAAAGATGTATATCTTTGCAGTCGTTACAGGGTGCAGAGTATTTAAAAGTTGTTGTTGTTGTTGCGCAGGTAACTGGGTTGAGTAGGTCAGATAGGCAATCGCTCCTTGTGGAACACTAGTATTTAGCTGCATTTGGTTAGACTAGAAGCCGACCCAAACATAGTTGAGGAAAGGCTAGGGCGATGACGAACTTAAAGAAACAACTTGGAAGCCCATGATAAAAATGAATAGAATATATCTTTGTTTAACAAAACGGAACACATACCTATCCTTCATAATTCATGTATAATTTTGGTGATAAAAAAACACTGAATGCGTAGCTGGCATATTTACAAATGAGACTAAGATGTCAATATCCCCACAATTTCCCCACATAATGCCAATCCCCGATAAATACCCAATCGGCTTGATATTTCCCAGAGTCTGGCAAATCTTCAAAAATTGTCACCGCTGCTAATCACAGACCTTGACGTGACGTTTGACAGGCGATGAACATTTTTTTTTCAGAAAATGTTGTGTTGTATTATTAGAAATAAATATGCCGTGACGCACATGCAGTTTTGCCATAAAACTTAAAAAAGTAGTAGTGTAAAAAGTATGAAATGATTCATTATATGAGAGCTGAGCGTAATTCTTAGAATTTACTATGCACAGCTCAGGTTAATAGCCTCAATTAGATTAATCATTGACATCTAACCTTTATACCATTATTAAATTAGTTTTAAATTTGCTTTATCACGAAAGGAACAATTACATTAAAAATAAGGCAAAAAATAAATTAGTATTTAAAAGAAGATCATACATCTGGAATTTCCAGATCATTTTTATGGTACTGGCAAACAGCTGAAATTATAATGGTTTTAATTAATTCTTTTTCGAAGATAGAAATAGAATAAAAATCCAAGGATTCAACATAAAAAAAGCATAAAACTAAAACACGCAGGCAAAATCCCGAAGGTCAGCTGATACATTTAAAGAGCAAGAAAGCTATTTATGAAGCATTATCAAAAACATATTTTTTATACAAGCTGTTTCCCGCAGGCCCGTCCTCTACATATCGAAAAGGATCCCTGGGGAACATAAAATCGAGATGACACCTATCCTATGTGTTTATCCTGGTTATAAACTATCTGCGTGCCAAGTTTTTCTAAATATGTTGAGTGGTCTTTGCGTGAACATCCATACATCCGTCCATACAAATGTTTGCATTTATAATATTAATAGGAAAGGCTTTTATTTCAGAACGGTAATCTGTACTCATTCTCTTTCACCCGGTCACCCTACTAGTTTCGGAAGCAACTGGAGTCCTCACGACAGCACCACCACATCAGCTCATGATTAAGGATAAACAGTCCTAGTCGAGCGATCTCGATTCATATGTTTGAGTAAACCGTTATTTAATAAAAAAAATCGTCCTTACTTGAAAGGTCTGACAAGTTTCCTGGGATCATCAGTCTGCACCTTAATTTCGTATCCTGGAAAACTGTTCCTCAAATGTTCCATGTCCAAAAACGTGTCATTGAAATCCAGGGTCGGAATTTCGTTCGGCATTCTGAAACAATACATAATTGTAAACGAAATTCGAAGTAGTGAGAGGGAGTAAATAATTATGTTAAGGTTAAATGCTGTTATCGAATCTACAAGTGGCATTTGGAGCTCAGAATATCGTTTTCGATACTGTTAATTGCATAATTCTGAATCAAGACAACATATTGATAATATCGACCATATTCGCCATTTCATCTAAGACCTAAGAGATACCTAGATAATTTTAAGTTTATTTTATTGCTTGCTGTTGTTTTCTGCAAACAATACTGCTCTAGAAAGTATAAAATGTGAATCTTGTGCTTGACTTGAAGGTTTGTATAGTAGGTGTCTCTACGACACATGGATTCAATTATAAAAGATAGTATTTTTTTCTAAAGCAAATAAATATCAGGAACAATAAAATCACAATTGATTGATATACCATCATTTTCACCACATAAATTAATAGATTTTAAAAATTTTAATATCCAAATTTTGTCAATAGTCATAAATGCATTGTCATCGGGTTTGAAGCTATCCTGAGAATTTCAGCCTGCTAGTTTATCGGGAAGTCCCTCAAAATTGAGTTTCAAAAATCCAACCGGAATGACAAACAAACAAGAAAGTGAGTTTATAAAAACGTGGGGAAAATCACCATAATTCTAATATACATTCATATATCCAGTACTTGTCAGCATGAGAAGTATGGAACATGTGTTTACCTGGTGTAATGCGCCTGGCCCGGGTCCCCGTACCCTAGCACGATGTCGTGAAGCCACTCCGGCACCACACACTCCGTGTTCATCAGCTCCCGAATGGTTTCCAACACAGCTTTGAAGTTGTTCTCCTTTGGTTTACGTCTCATTACTATATTCAGAGTTTCATACACGTCCTAAACGAGGAAGAAAAGCTAGATATTCATATGCATGTCAATTGGTTGAAGGAAATAAATGAGATCACGAGTAAAATTTTCAATTTTTCAGAGATAGATCCAAAAAAGTTTTATGAAATAAACAAATTCTAAAATAACAAGAAAACTTGCATTGAGAAATGCGGCAGCTTAAAATATTCAGTAAATATTTATAACAAAACCTGTTTTTCGACGGTTACCAGAAGTTTTAAACATAGCACTTCTGTGTGTCTGGTGTAATGAACAACGTAATTATAAATTCTCACATGACTTTATGAACTGACCTCGTTTCCCTTGCTGGCGTTATCCAGATCGAGTCTGTACTGGTTAGGATCAAGAAGAAGACGGAATGTTCTTGCGTCTCCCTCTAGCTCTGGTCTCGGTTCAGGGCCCTCCTCTATGACTCTACCGGAAGCGTCGAGCATACCTTCCACCTCACAACCCCTGACGAACACGATACCAGCCTGCTCCACCATACTCTTTCTATAATCGTACTTAGTACCTGGTAAAGGAAAGTTTTGGGACTTAGTTGTATTCGATATCATTATGGGAAATTAAGAATTGCTTTTTTAGTAATCGTGTCTTACCGATGCCTTGTGTTGGTCTCACTGTGATCAGGAAGCAGACGTCATGCTTCCTCAAGCTTTCCCATTCGTGTTTTATTTCATTCCTTACACTGAGTGTGACCGTGACGTCAGCTCTGACACAGGAGGGTGCTTTCTCCCCTATGTTAGGTTTCGCGACCTCTACAACTGCGAAACTTGATATCGGATGTGCCATCCTGGCCCAACCACCAAAATATACACTCCCATCTTCAGCACGCCTGAGGAAATAGATTCGATAAGCTCAAATAATTAGGACAAGCAAAGACTTCCTTCAACATCAGAACGCAGAACTTTAATGGTCAACAAAAGTAGAATATATTACATAAATCGCTTTCAAAAATATTGGACACTTACCATGGGGCGAGACGATAAACGGCGTCTTCAATATCTTGACGAATTTCGTCTGTAACAAGATTGGATGCATTAAATTCTCATTGAGTCAAGTGGATGGCACGCAGAAAACTATTATGTCAACTCTCTTAACTTTATTGAATGCATATTTAAGTGCCTTTGGCAATAATCTAATTTATGCAAATGTAATATAGAGCAATTGTACATACAATGACACACAGAACGTTATACTATGTTCAAACGGCAAATTCTATAAGTACATATGATTATTTATCAACGAATGTAATATAAATGTCAAGTTTACTATAAAAAATACCGATATAATAAAAGAAAAAACAAAATATAAATAAAAAGAGGCCCAAATAGTTATAACATCGACATCATTTAAAAGGCAATTCGATTAAGGCGCCAGTGACGAAAGTCGCAAGCCCCAAAGTTGGGATAGCATCCGACTTTTGCCGCGCGGCGACCGGCCGTAAAGCGGCAACGTAATCAGTTCGCTTGATCTTTTCGCGCGGACATGTCGCCATGCAGCTGCGGTCGTGTATTTGTTTGGTTTAAAGGTAATGTCGGAAGCAGAAAATTGTATACAATATTAATCCCCTTTTTACGCTGTTAATACTTCTTGAGTATTTGATATTTAACAAATGAGTTTTTAATAATATTTGTTTCTTTTCATGCTTTGGTAGCGGTAATGCGAGACGATTCGCGAAATAAATTTCCTTTGCACAGGGCAAATCGTTTTTTTTTTCATTTAGTAGAATAAAACTGATTAAATAATTGTTTCATTATTAGCAGGTAAGTTTTTATATTATATATTTCTTATTTTATATTTTATATTATTTTATATTTCTCTCCTACTTATGCTGTTTAGGTATTTTAGGTATACTTACAAGTGCTCTCCAAACGGAAGAGGTTGAAATTTCTCAATAAGTAGTCGTGCAGCGTAAGAAACTGCAGGTTCAGCTTAGGTAGTGCCAGGCAATTCTCGCCGCTATAGATTTCAGTAGGGACTACATTTTCATCCCAAATAACTTCTTCCGTCGGGTATAAGGGCATGGAATTCAGCTCTTCTAGCTGTGATATGCGACGCTCGTGTCGAGAAATCTGTTGAACAGAACACGAAATATACCCTCCAGTTACAACGTGTGTGCAAAGTATATACTATGTTTATATACCTGCTTTGTATTAATACATATCTATGATAAGGGAAAATAAAAACATTTTTGTCCCACTGGAAGGCGATATCCACTGTTGGTGCATTTGGTGATTAGAATGATATTTTTTTTAGTTTTCCTTTATATCATATCATAATTACCGATAATATCTCATCGGTTTTTAACAAGCAGAACTTTTTTTAAGGTTTAATGCGATCCATAACTTCTAACATTAAAGTAAAAAGACGGCTACGGGCTATTCAGACATCCGTACAACACAGTTAGCGAATTTGCATTGTGAGAATTTAATTGCTCTGGAAAATGTGTTATGCAAAATAACAACCTACGGAAGGACTTAACGCCACATCAATAGCAACCTCTATATTCTTGCTTACCAGTAATTCCTTCAGAAATTCTTTGTCGACTCGATGCCATGGTGCATCACCTTCTTTACCCTCCGGTGGTACTAGATTCAAGTATGTAGCGATGGCACGTAGAGCATTTTCACTAAAACAAAATCAATACTTAAAAACTGGGCACTAGAATTAATTTATATCATTCTTGCCCACTTTTTAAACGGCTCAAGCGAATTTTATCAAAGATGGCGAAACTCGCACATAATCCACCTTTAATTTAAATTAATCTAAATTGTAATCGCTCAATGCGATTGGGAGCTATGACGCCACGGACAGATACGTCGAAACAGTCTTTCTGCGTGGGGGTTACATTTGTGAAGGCCTTTATAAGTAGGTACACAAGTTAGACTTACCTTAGATTTCCAAAATGTTTTTGTAACGACTCCCTCGTATCGACACTAGCAACATTTGCTAATGCAAACAAACGTAGATCGGGAAATTTTGAAAAAGCGGCCTTCTAAAAAAAAAATAACACGTTTTTTTTAATAAAAAAATATGAATCAAGCAGGGTGAAACTTAACATAGAATACTGATAGAAGTCTATTAACGTTCAAATGTAGACATGGATGAGAAATATAAATATATGAATGATTATGAAGACCTGAAGCTTACCTGTAAAGACGTTATCCTAGAATAATGAGATAGAGTCATATCCCGGTCGGTCATAGGGTCACCTGTCTCGTCACTTATTTCAAATCTCGCATAAAACTTCAACATGTTCAAAAGCTGCAACAAATAAAAAAAATACATATATTTTAACATTATTGACATATAATGATAACATTGCATTGTTTCCTAATACTTTATGAGGTCTGTAAAAGCCTTTCATAAAAATATTCTAATCTAATAATATTTACTTATTACTAGGATATAAAAAAAATTACAGGCATAAACTACTATTAACTAAACCCTCACTTAATCGTAACATTGTGCTGGGTATATATATAAAAGCAGGTCACTAACTAGGCCAGGTTTTCATTATTTTGGCAGCGCGCGAGGTAGATGGACATCTACTCGCTACACGTGAACCATTTTATGTAAACTAATAGTTCTCATAGAAATTTGATAACAATAAAGTGCAGTACGAATTATTGTCGATTATTTTTGTGAATAGGCTAGTTGCCACTATTTTTATTATTTGATAGAACGGTTCAATACGATTACATTACATCATAAAAAAATATTAGTTTTTTTTTGAAGGTCCTATCCTAATATATTTTGAATTTTAAAATATATTTTCGCTATGCTGCCAAAAACGCCGTCCGCCATGGTGGTCTATTAATTATCTGTGCCGTGACGTGACTATTCTTGTAAACAATACGCGTGACTATCATAACCTTTTTATCAGAATTCAAAAACATGGTTTCGAAAGGATTACCATAATAAATATAGTACCTAATTACCACTATTGTGTTTATTGTATCGTGCGGGAATACATCAATAAAGAACCCAGAAAAGTTATGATTTGAAGTACCCACTGATGAGAATATGCGAAACACCTGGTTAAACGAGATCCCGTAACTCTGTCCAGTGGAACTGCAGTATATTTCTGTGTATTTTTACGTGAAATAAATAATTTTCAAGGCGTATAAATGAATGACCACGAAAAACCTGAAACTAGCGTTTGACATTATGTTGTTTACGATATTGGTGACGTAGAAACATGGCAGACGGTGTTTACAATCCGGAGAAAAAAAGTAAACATTTCAGTTAAATTTTTACAGCAATCTTTTATTAATATTTATTGAAGTTTATATATTTCGGACCCTTGCACGGAATAATATTTGAATTAAAAGTTATTTTTATAAATGGTGACATGAGGCAACTAGCCTATTGTTGATTTAATTTTATTGTGATAGCAATTAGTTACACTCGCGCGCGATTCTTGCTGTGAATTGACGCCGCGATTCCTGCCGGTACCTGCAACGAACGGGGAACGGTGCGAAGCGTGCGCGAGTGTAGAGCGCGCTTTAGGTTAAGTGTCGTGTGTTTTTTTTAATAAATTACCACTTATGATCCTAAAACCTCGTCCATTGTATAGAGCGGTTAGTAAACAAAGGGACTGCTCCATAGCAAAAAATTTTGGACATTTTCAGTTTTTTTCCTGTAGACATTTTTAGAAGATAATTTAGATGTTTCTTCTCAGGGTAGCCAGTAAGGAAATGCCGACTGAAACTTGCGTAAAGAAAATTACATGAAAAAGATATAATGTCTCTTCTATTTTCAGTATAAATTATTTCACATAATTTTAACAGACAATTTATTTTATCGGTAGAATTACAAAATTATACTCGTAGATTATGCATTGTTATATGAAATACACTTAAAAGATAACCTAGTTTTGCCACAAAATGTCTAATTTATAAATTCTTTAATAAAGGTTAACATAGTAAGTTTTGATTTATTTAATTTTGCGAAGTTAACGATCTCGTGTACCTTCTACTCTGTGTATTCTGTGGCGCCCACTCTTTATACAGTTATAGTTTACTATCAGGGCCCTGATTCTGCTATTTTACAATGGCCGATGAATGAATGGCAATTGGATTAAATTTGAAATTATTCCTATTCAAATAAATAATAAATAAATAAATGCGGACAACATCACATATATTGTTCTGAACCCAAAGTAAGTTGCTAAAGCTTGTGCTTTGTGCTTGTGTTATGGAATTCAGATACAACGACGGTACGAAAAACACCCAGACCCGAGACAATGTAGAAATATGAATTTTTACATTGACCCGACCGGGGATCGAACTCGTGACCTCAGAGCTAACGACTCCTTGAAACCGGTGCGTACGCCACTCGACCACGGAGGTCGTCAACTCACTTAAGTATTTTGCCAATACAATAATTGTAAGTTAATTGTATTGACCTTGAGTATACCGAAACGCACTGAATTTTGAATTATTGTTTAGAAAAATGCTTAAGAGAATACGAAAATTGACATTTTAGCCAAATTTCATTCATTCATCGGTCTTTGTAAATAGCGGAGTTGGGGCCCTGTGCGACAGTATATTAGAATGTACTCTGTGGCAGTGCCTCAACTGGTTTCACGAGGAACGGTTGTGCGCGTGCTGCGCGTTGAGCACGCGTTTGATAGTTTAATCCATGGACGTGCTAGTGCCATCGTAATTAAAAGGATGATGATCGATCGCTATAAAGTTCGCCAAGGAGTTTTCAGTGAAGTGAATATTAGAAAACGAAGTATTCTGTCAGTCCCTATCTTGTCCCTAGCTTGAATCTTCAAAACTGCAAAACAGATTCTGATACGGTTTTCTTCATTTGTAGAGTGATCTAAGAGGATGATTTTTATGTATATAATAAATAACATAGTAGAAAGACACTGATAATTCAAGAGGTTTCTAATTAATAACAATTTTAGATATCTCACAACATAAATCAAAATAATCTACTACAATATTGTTCACCTTAAAATAGTCTATAAAAAAGTCAGCTACAGCCAGTGTTTATCTTTTATGGCTCGCTCACTATAGTCATTTAATGGTAGTAAATGCTGTTATAAATTATGTGTTGTATTATTAATTTTATAATAATAATAAATTAATTACTTGAGTAAAATGTGCCAAAACGGCAACTCACTGAAATTATACGTTGACAACTCCTTGCAGCGATAGCTAACATCTGCGTGAGTGCAGTCGCGGCAAAAACTTGTGTTTAACATTGAGTGTTTGTGCAACGAACAAAAATGGGTTTAATGAAATGGATAGTTGTGTTACCGATACATTTAGTGCACGTATTTGCTGCCAATCCCTGCTGTCCTGAAGGACAAGCGCTGTTGGTGAAAAGGGATGGATGTTGGAATCCAAAAACCAACGTGACTTCGCCTGCTACATTGACTTGTAAGGTTGCTATTAAGTTCGTAAAGAACTTTTACATCAATGAAGCTCAACAATTGAAGCTGAGCTTAGGCGGAGAAACTGACGAGACAATTGAACCCGACGCGTAAGTTGTGAAAGAAGCCTTATTTAACCTCATTATTTAAATAAATATTCGTATTGTTTCTTCATTTATATTTATCAAAGACAGACCACGCTCCGTGCAGTGCGCTGTCAAGCATCCACATCTACACTGAAATATCTTTAAGAGGTAGCTCTATGCCCTCAGACGCAAGCTGTAGACAATTTAACAATACAACTCAAGTAACTTAGCTAAGCTGGAATAGGGTTCAAAATACCTACAACTTCATTTTCAACGTCAAATTTTCTAGCGAGAAACTGTTGTATTTCTTGCTCTTTGAACTATAAGCAACCAATCTGGCTGATGTAATTGATTTATTCAACTGTACTCTGAGTGAGTTCACAAGGGCCACTTACTGTGTAGTAGGTATGTAAGGAAATATAGTAAAGGTGATATATTTTTAGTTACTATGTCGAATTAGGTTAAGATATCTGTAATGGCAAAGTAAATGTGTGATAAATAAATAAATAAAAAATCGAAAGTTTATACGTCTTGCATTAATTAATATCTTATGTCAGTAAATAGCCACCCTTAAACCAAACGTGGAATATCCATAACACTAAAAGCGAGACTTGGCGCGATCTCTCGTCTCGCAAGTGATCGTTTATAAAGAAAATAATAAATCTCTGTGATTCTAGGGATAGTTTAACTTTATACATATAGAGTAATAAGTGTATCAGAGCGGTTACTATATTAGTGATTAGTCCTATTTTTGGCATAATAGATATTAATCTCATTTTCCTTGTAAATGTATACACACATGGCACTGTGACAAGCCAAGTCCAAATAAATAACCGCCCTCTCTATGTTGGTATTTATGATAATAGGAAAACCAAACCTATATCAATGTGACTAGACTGCAACTAGATAAAAAACACACACACGAGGTTAAACAATAAACATTCCTGTATGATTTATTATAGGCTTGCAAAAAGTTACATATTTTATTGCATATACAAGTTAACATGAATTAAGTTCTATATCTAGAGTAATTTATTGTGAACTTGACTCTTTTACATAAATTATTTCATGTGATAATAAAAGTAATTATAATAAAAAAAAATATTATTAAAACATGATGCCAGACGTCATCGCCCCTAGCTAAATGGTAAGCAATTTAACAGGTGTTTAGTTACGCCTAAACTATTAAATTGTATGAAATATTGCTGAATAAATAATTTTGGTACGTGGTATAGTTTCAATAACCGAAATAAAACCGAGTTTCATAATCATAATAATATAATATTCTCATAAAACCACTGGCCTCAAAAAGTGCAATCTAAAAACATAAAATGCAACGATTGCAACGAATCGTACACCCATGCACACATTGCATAGTTCAAAACTATATATTCATTAATTTAACGACGTTGCAATCAACTCAGTAATGTGCTGTTTAATACTAGACATTAAAAAATAGAGATTGCTGACATAAAGGAACCAGGTCGGAAAATCATAAATTTATTTATTTAATTATCACACAAATCTACCATTACAGGTTACTTAACCTAATGCGTTAGCTAGGAGTAAACAAAGGTCTAAGTATTTATGTGAACTAGGGTTTCAAAGATTGAATTATTATGCACATAGTTGCAGGTCTAAATTCCAGCAACTGTTTTAATATGTAATTTTCTGATAATTCTAATATGCATAAGCAATAAGTTAGCCTGATACACATGCCCATCATTGCTCCTCCTGGAATTGCTTGTTGCTTCATCCACTTTTCTCCTAGATATGAAATCCTTACTATTTACGATTCCCATGTTTCAAATTTCTGTCATTCCGCGATTTCTTGGAGTGCTCTGAATAAATTGTTTCCAAGACTTTCAAAATATTTGATTGATTTGTACCTTCTATAACTTTAAGTCCATTGAATTACATGCATTTTGTACTTTTATTTTTATTATTTATTTCATATTATTTTGGTTATCAGTTTGGTTTTGGTTATTGACATTGACACAAATGTAAATGTAAGTTAAATTTTCGTAAGTATCAATCAAAGTAGCCGACGTATATTATTGCAGTTAAATGCAGCCTAGGTACTGTATGTGACTAGAATTAACACGAAGTTGTATCAAAATAGTTTAGGGAGAGCTTAACTTCCAAAGTTATTTTAGTATTTATAATACTTGTAATATAAATATACTAAAACCACTTTACCCATGCAAAGACGGGGCAGGTTGCTATTTAGCTGTAAATTCCACTAATTGTCAAAGGCCTCTTACCATAGAGAGATGGATTACGAATTAAACAGAATAAAAATGCACTCATCAAAAATCTTGTTTTCCCGATTAATAAATTGTTTCTTATTGGAAAGCGTAATTTGTTACCTATTACGCTTTAAAACAGAATCTTCGAGGACAACCGAGATGCTTAAAAGCTTTAATGATATCTAATCTCCTCTGTATAGCATTGGCTTGATCCTCATTCGGTGTCACTTTTTACAAGACTACCCAAAAAAGGAACGTAATTTTCCCGCAGTTCGCTCGAGCATCCGTTTTCTAACCGCTTTTCTATCTATCACTACTTTTCTTTCCAGGTATTGCGCGGGCAACTTAACAACGATACGGGATGTGACTCTTAATAAGACGAAGCCCGCTGTCATAGTGTGCGCCGACGAAAATGAGGAAATAATTGACGACAGAATAATGGGTTATACCATGATAGTCTCAGTTGTATTCCTAGCAGCCACCGCAGTTATATACGGCTTTTTACCGGAATTAAGGTTAGTATTATTCGGCATACTACATTAGATTGGGAAAAATTAAAAGCTCCTCTGGCGTGGCATGAGCATTTAATGAGTGAGGATGAAAGGCTAAACTAGAAAGATAGTATGGATATGAAAGATAGCCGAGTGTTTCAGTTCAGCACGCCAAATCCACTGTTGACGTGTCGCTGTTTCGATCCCCGCGTAGGACAAGCATTTGTGTGAGCCACGAAAGTTTTATCTGAGTCTGGGTGTCTGTACATGTGACTTGTATGTTTGTGAAGCCCCCACAAAACAAGGATTAAATTCCTTAGCACAATATTAATTAACAAAAGGTAGTTGGAATAAGTAAACTAGACTATTATTGGAAACAGGGTATGGAGACGTCTGTACCTATAACTTTAACTCATCATTTTAAAGTCAAATTGGTTCTAGGAAAATCAAACGTAGAAGGCGTCATTAAATTGATACTTTACATAATAGAACAATCGGTAAGGCACTTCAAAACGGCAACCACGCCCAAAAAGTTTTATATATATCAGAACCTGTTCAACAATTACTTCTTAATCGTTTCAGGGATGTCCAAGGCAAGAGTATTATTAACTTCTGCACCAGTTTAGCCATCGGTCTCGGGATATTGGTCATTATGAAACTCATGGAGTACAGCGACATGGACCTATGCGCAGCTAGAGGTACCCTCAACAATAATTTATCTTCGAAGACTTCAATCTTTTGTTGTAAATTATACACTATTATTACTTATAAAAGACTAGCTGTTGCCCGGTTTTTTTATAAAAAAATCAACGATACATTTTTGAAAAATAATAATTTGTAAAAAAAATATTAATTAAAAATAAACAATAGAATTAATTATGTACATAGTATACTTGTCTTGTTTGAATGATATTTCCATTTTTTGCGTTCAACTGTCAAAGCTTAAGCTCTCATTTCTCTGATCTGCAAGATGATCATAAATACAATAGCAAAGAAGTTTGTTACACAGAATCTTTTTTATTTGTTTTTTTTTATTATTATTTTCAGGATTTTTAGGTTATTTCTTTACAATCGCAGCCTTTTTCTGGTCAAACGCAATATCAATACAGGTTCTTTTGAACACAAGGTTAGAGTCTGATATTATTTATTGTTACACAAAAATCACACTTATTTATATAAAATATTCTTTATGATAATGTTTAACTAATCCTTACTTTAAAATACATATTTATTTGTTTGTTATTTAAAGGTTTATCAAATTTGCATTCTGATAGAAACCCACAACAGATTAAAATAGTAAATAAAAGATGTAAAATAAGCTATTTATATTTAAATTGAATCTTCTAGTAACTTTAAATCAGTGTTTTTATCATTTACTCTCTGGTACTTATTTTAAACAGTTTATTCTTTTTTTAGACGGCCTGCTACTTTGGACTACAGTTGGCATGAATTCAAGTGGTATGCACTGTACGCGTGGGGAGCTCCCGCAGTCCTCACTATATGCATGGCGATCGTCAACTTCCACCCCGGTTCACACGCAAAGCCTGGCATCGGACTCAACCACTGCTGGTTCTTCAGTAAGATTATTATTACTAGAATGGAATGTCCCACTGCTGGGAAAAGGCCTCCGCACTCTTCTTTCACTTCTCTCTTATGAGCCTGGAAACGCCAGTGAAAATAAAAGGAATTCACAGCGTAAATATTACGTCGAAAACATCAAAGGCGTTTACCAGTGTACCTACCATGAAAGTATGCGTATCTTACATAAGTACGGTATTTTTTTCCATAAGAGAAATATTATCATTTGTCTGTACTGCGAGTGACCAGTTCGGTAAAAATTGATCCAGGTCATCCCGCCATCTCCGTCTGAGTCTGCCTCGCTGACGTCGGTTTTGTGTCAGGGACCATTCGGTGGTAATTCACCACTTCAAAGTAGCAACTTTATGAGTAACGTTCAAAAAGTTCGGTTGTTTGTTTTCAATAAGTTACATTCTTAAAATCAGAATCAATTTTATTTCAAGTAGGCTGTTTTCGAAGCTTCTAATGATGACTCTAGTGCATGCTTTACAATTGACACCTACTAAAAGATCACCTTAAAATGTCTTCCGTACTTGATGACTGATTAATTATTATTATTTTTTCTTACTTCTTTCAGATAAAAAGCAGCAGTGGTATTACATGTATAGCGTGTTGTCAATACTACTTGCAGCTAACATCTGTATATTCATATACACTTCCCTGTTAATATGGCGCCTGTCTTTCTCGTCAAGTCATATAAAAGCAGTTAAATATAAGTAAGTTTTCAGTGTTTTCAATGAAGTAAATATCAAGTCGACTGTCGTAGCTAAAATTCGGAACGCATGAATGTCTTTCGGAATTCATGTGATTATTACCTAGTGACTAATTATCACTTCCCGAAACCTCAGACTACTACTGTGGCAAAACGGTGGAAGAAACATTGTGGGGAAACCGGAAGAATTCTTGAAGGGGTTAAAAAATCTTGTCAAAAGCCTAAAGGCAGGTTAAGCTTTGATAACAGATTTTCATCAGCCATATGATAATTAAAAGTAGTCTGGGGCAGTGATAGCGAAAGACGAAAACTAGTCCAGCATCAGGCTGGACGCGGTGCGGCCTATAACGTCATTAGAAGACCATGGTCTAAGTATTTTTCAAAAGACGAAGTAAAAACTTATTACGTCTACCTCAAAGAACTATTGAAGTGGCTAAAGTCAACTTCGCTGTATCTCTGAAATTTCTACACTAGGGATCACGAAAAGGGATTGATATTTTTTATTTATAGTTGCCCAAATATTTTTTTCAGGTTTGTGATGACGGTGCGCCTGATAGTATTGATGGGACTGCCTTGGGTATTTGAGATGATCGGATCGTTAGCAGGGGAACATATTATATGGTGCGTATGCGCATATATTTTCTACTTAATTAAAATGTATGTAATCGATATTGAGTGGTCAAGGGCAATCGTAAATTTATTGGAAAATAATATTTATTTGGATAAAAATGACATGATTAATTCATTACAATTTTAGCATAGCTTCCTATTACAATATGAATAACATTATTTTTAATTAAATACTAAAATAAATGCACGATCATAAATGGTTCAAAGGTTGTTCACCAAAATAATTATTCGAAAATATGTGACTAAGGAACCAAAATGCAACCAGTTGTAAATAACTTGAAGTTTCGCGATAAGTTGTGAAGCTATGAGTAATACAAACGTCTGTTGTTACGTGAGTGTAACTAATTAGCAAGTTAGTTCTAACGGACATACAGAATAAAATTACACAAAACTACATTTGCATATTGTAAAGAACTACCAAGAAAAATCTAACTAGGTTTTAGTTAGTTTTTATAAAACGAAGCCCGCAGTTTGGAATTTAATCCTTGGGTCGCGGAGAGTTTGTGCATAGACATCCAGATTCAAAGCAAGGCAAATGGATGAGACAAATGCTGAGATCAGTGAACGAACCCGCGACACGACGCGCCCAGTATGTTTGGCGGCGTGACCTCAACCTCTCGGCTATCCGTACTATCAACTTTTTTTTGGTTTCTGTCTCCAAAGAGTAAAACAAGACTCTATTACTAAGACCTCGGTGTCTGCTCGTCTTTCACATATATGACGTATTTATTAAGCTGTTTTAAAACGAAGCCCTAAAAAAGTAAAGTTTGTTACAACACGATTTTCTCGTTTCGTGGTGAGAGCAGACCGGTTTTTTAAGTTCACGTCTTGTGGTTTTATTTATTCTTAAAAATATTGTTAACCTATGTCCTTTATTTATTTAAACATAGCATAGCGAAATTAAAATCGTAATAAGTACATGTAATTGCATTTTTTTGTATTTTACACCAATAATGGTGACTACGATCAACCACGATTGCCATGTGTGTTTTTCTGAGATGCAGTATTTTTTTTTAAATTATCTGCTTGCTTGTATACTGTATTTGAAGATAGTTTACCTACATAATGATAGTCACAAGGAAAAGGCGTCACACGTCACCGGCGGCGGCGTCAGCTACACCGCATAACTTACATAAACTTTAAATGTTTACTGAACCTCGTACCTATCTGAAAACACACTTTCTTATCTACATTCAACAGCTGGAAAAACATATTTTATTTAAAACTGCAATACTTTGAGTGACATAACTTTGATAAGGAAATTTCTGCATCGTTAGTCATATGACAAGGTTGAGAATTAAATTATAAGCTAGTAGCTTAGCTGTTTCCTGTGAACACTTTTATACGGGACTCGCAAAAATAACAGAGAAAAGAGGAATGTAATACCAAGAGATGATTTTGAAGGCGTCTTATTAAGGAATCTCTACGAACGAATGCGCAACGCCATCTATCGAACAGTGGACGAACTAAGTTTAATTAATATTTAGTACAATTCAATTTTGAACTAAATCATTACACTAAACATGGCTAAAGCAAAGATAGAAACTAACTACGTTAGTTACATTAACCGAGGTCACCCCACGCGTGGTTCAGCCCAACTTTATTAACAATTAAGCAATCTTATTTAAGAACGAGTTTTGTATATCTCCTACATCTCCAGACCTTTTTATGGTTATTTTTTTTTATATATTTAAACCTTATGACTATGTAACAAAATAAAGTATCGATAAAAATATCGATCAAAAGCACAACACTAACCCTAAATTTAAAATGAATTTACAAGCACATTATTCTACAATTTTAATACATAATTCTAATTGCCATAACTAAAATTGAGATATGAGTTATTGACTCAATTCCTTTAACTCGAAAATCAACCTTGAACCAACTACACAAGATCCAAATTTGATTGAGGATAAAGCTCGTAAATTATATTCTCTTTGTATAAAAGATAATTTTATTACTTTAATGACAGGTCGTCAAATTCTCGAGTGATTTAAGACAAGGGTTTTTTGTTCAAAAGTGTCCGAAGGTGATTGCTACACGTGCGGTTTGATTCTCGTACTGTGTGTATCAAAGGTTATTAAAGCAAAATTAACATAGCAACAAATAAAAATACAAGTATTCTTTATTGTAGTATAAATTGTACACAGCTATGACCCGCCTAAAAGGCGGGACAATGAATAAGATGAACGTAATACAGAAAGCACTATGAAATATACATGTTATAGGAATATTAAAAGATATAATATTATTTAGAAATAAGGGGTTGTTAGATAATTGTGAAGGCAACAATTAAAACAACATAAGAACAAAACCGAGCTTCAATGATTGTCACTTAATAATGTAGGTAGGTGTACAAATCACAATCACTTTCTCAGTGAAGAACGGGAAGACCACATCACTGCATTCGTAGATAAAGAATATAATTAATGTGCGCCAAAGAAAATACGAGCGTCGTCTGACACCAATAATAGAGACTCATTAGTACGTCGCCAACAGACGTGAATGGAGGACAGACTCAGATACGGGATAATAATACGTCTTTGAGAAGAGAGTTACTTGTCAAGAAAAAGAAAATAAGTTATGTAAAAGTTCTCTGTGCTTGAGTCAATTTAGGAAAGTTATTTTGCGAAAGATTTCTCCTTAATCAAACCCACTGTAAAAAAACGTTATTTCCGAAACAAAAATGTTTTTTTCGAAACAGTTAATGTCCCATTACCCTACAAATAATTTTGCTCGTTGAAAAATCATTTCAGAGCTAAAATAAGGTACCATTACCCTAAGCCCACTATAATATTCTGCATTACTATCGCATTTTAATCATCGGCTTCTGTCACAGTTTTATCACTGCACCGTTTCGCAATCTTACTAGAATGTAGTATTAACAAATTTAAGGTGCGTGATCAACAAGCGATAATAGTATTGTCATGCAAATTATTTAATTGCAGATAACAGCTTACGTAGTCCGATTTGACTTGTCTACGTATGATAAGATTGTACTTGTTTACGTAACGCTATTCTAGCGTAATCATTAGTCGTTAAAAGTTCACAGAACAATTAAAAATGGCCACGCTATTTGCTATTATATCATCGATCGAGCTACAGCGCGTAGTTTTCTTGAGTTTCGTGTCGGATGCGCGTACGCACGTTCCGAGAAGCCGCCATGTTGAGTCGTTGTATTTCCGGCGCCTCCCCTGCCCCTCTCCGGCTGGCGTAGATAACGTGTTATCATCCGCTCATTGTTCCTCCGTGCTGATGAGGTACTTGACCAATCGCGCAGTGGCTCGGGGCGTTGACTTGATTGATATTTTTAGCGTGCCAAGTAAATATTTTGAAGGGCCACGATTAATTGGCACCGAGTTGAGCGAGCTCAAGACGAAATGTCCACTCTTGGCAAATATTTACTAATTATTTACCTTACTGGTTTGTATTCACTAGCGAACAAGTCCTATAATAGCAGTTTTAAATCCGTTTAAATCTCTAACAACCTCCTTCTAAGTTTATCTTTCCGATTATGTATAAACAGGAAATGCGGAGCTTTACTAATTTGGAAAACTAAAAGCCATTGTGTTAGTACGTATCAGGAAACTAATTGCATTGTATTAATTCTTATCTGGGTGCTATTTGTAATGGAGCATCCTGGGTAAATTCCATACGGTATTCGTGCCGTACTGCCGCGGTGCCGTAGCACGGTTTATTGTTATCGGGATGTCGATGTGTGAAACAGGACAAGGGGAACGTGAGCTATCTACCGTGAGGTGATAAGTGCTCCATCCTAACTGTAACAATGAAAGCCTTGTGACATGCCCTGTCACTGATAGACGGCTGCCTAATATCATAATATGTATCCATTTAAACAATGGATATTCCAGAAAACTTATCAGAATGTTGCTCATGTCAGGAGGTAAGCATCCTATTCTATGAGGTATTCGTCAAAACTAAATATTTCAGCAACATACGTCGAATCTGTATCAAAAACACAGTACATCATAAATAAATATATAAATACTACGATATGACATATCAGTATTGAATGATAAAGCCTCGCCTATGTTCAGAGGATATGGCCTATGGAGACAGTTGCCCATACGCTGGTGGTTCTTAGGAGTGCCAACTAAGGCAGGGACAGGCGGACGCTAACGGTCGCGCGCATTCCTTCATCCCAGCCCATCGACTAATTGCCGTGATCTTACCTCAACGACATGTTTAATATGTATTATTTACACATTTTGATCTAATCTGGAACTTTAATTCCTCAAAGATTAAAAGTTCTCCATCTCTCTCGCTCTCCATCCAAGATCCATGTAATTTTCACGTATACTTGCCGTGTATTGCTTCACACGGCTCTATTGCTTATTTGCAATTTAAATAACTTGCATAAATTACATCCAACGAGCGTAACTAAATAGGTATAATAAATTCTTGCAGGCGATTCTGTGCAGTCGTTGTTATTACATATAATTATTTCATTCATTCCTGGCAACTGGTATCATCGATTTCGGACGTGCCATTGCTCAGGAATTAATGAACAGTCGAGTTGCGATCACGTAATGTATGTCGCAACAGACCATTAGCAATAAACATCGGTCCCTGTAACTATTAAAGCAGCGCTTCACTTAGGTTTAAAATCGTAAAAGCAATAAGATACTTCAGTTGTGTATTCTTTACAAGATTGCAATCATGATTGATCATATAACTAGCGATTGATGGCCATAATCACTGTAAAAACTGGGATCTCAAGTCTTATGACATTTGCCGCTAGAACCCTTTCTATACTAAACTCAATCGTACGTCAATGTACCGTTTTCTTTTTTTAATTTTGTTTAGGTTTTCCTTCGTCATACGAGTAAAACGGAACAGTAACTCATTGTTTCTGATTGTTATGCAAAACTGACACGCGCTCGGTAGTTTACTCGTCAATTCAATATGACACATAATATAAACCATTGGATACGCATTCCGAATTATAAGTAAGACGAAGACAAAGAAAGCTTTTCTTAAAAAAACAGAGGAGTCGCGATGCTGATGAACTTTTCGAATATGTCAAAATATTTAACACTAAAGCTGTCGAACCAACGGTTGCGCAAACCTCATTGGAATATGACATACAAGACAAACCGCAACATAGCCAGTGTGATTCAAGATAGCGGATGAGTCCGCAGCGGTCATGCATGATTCCGACCGGTTTTTCTGCAGCGTTGGGTAGTGACGTCATCTCGAGAAACTGAGTGAACAAGCGATACTTATAAGGCAAAAAAGCCAAATGAAAGAGCTGTTTAATTTCTTAATGTATTCTTAGAAATGTATAAAATATCAGTTACCGAAGCTGCTGATAATGCAACACTTTGAGATGACGTTGTAGACAGCGATAAACACTTCTAAATAGTACCTTTATATGAATTTACTTTGACGCCTATGAAAATTTGCCGATGTAATGAAATCTTGTTTGCATTTGTGTCTGTAATTTAACTGAGTCAACACATTTTTTAGGTGTATATGATAGGTCACGTAGTGTGAATTACTTTACACTTCTTGACACACATACAACCTAAACGTCTACAACTTAGTAACGAATTCTTAAAAACCTTTAAATACATCGCATTATGTTCGACCATAAAGATCCAATATTGTTAACAGTTTTCAATTTGTGGCAAGTTTATTGTTCATTTTACAACGGGCCGATTTCTCTTGTTTTATTTGGGGCCTGTGTCGGCAATAAATCGTAAATCGCACCGTAAAAATTAAACTCCATCTCGCTTCGATTGAATTCTCTATTTATAAACGCTTGTTCAGTTGGAATGAGGTCCGTTTCAGAAACATAATCCGGTCACTGTTTCGGGGCGTCTACAACGCGTACTATTGACATCTTGCCAATGATCATAAATAATCGCCACAGCCTGCCACAGGTAATGATTGTGAACGAGTTATGTTATTACACATAATTTCGGTGTTCCGTGGCGAATGCCTTACTCATGGGGCAGATTGCTTTAAATTTGTCAGTCACGCGAGCCTGCAATCTTTTCGTTACCCAAATTAACTTATAAGTCTAATGTACTTAAACGTTTTGAAGCAAAATGCAAAGCATCAACAATTTCTTATTTGCCAGTTGATAAATAAATTGTTGTACTGTTGTTTTGCAATTCCAAGTTTATCTCATAATGTAACCATAAGTATAAATAATGTGTTATCTCGATTGTAGCATAGATCTTTATTCAGGTCGACCTATCGGAAAGAAGTATCATGTTACACACACACGCCCATTATAAATAATTAGGCCATCTGTACTTTAATTAAGTCCGTTGCTTTTTGTAATATAACCTTAACCTTAACTTTTTGCGTTGTGTGCAGATGTTAATTTCTAATTAAAATCCTTCATGCTCTGATCTAATTGCTTTCATTTTAGGCCAAGGTTGCAGGGAGTGTCACCGCGCCTTTATTTACACATCCATTAAGCCTAATGTTACTTTGTTTTAATTTTGTATTGTACTGTTTTGGCAGGGTTGTGTCAGACTAGTTCACAGCCTCTAGACTTATCAACATATGTATATAAAATGCAGTTAACAAACACATTTGTCTAGTCTCGACGCACCATAACCGTCAAAGCTTGTTTACCGCATTTCTATCAGAATCTACACATACGTTTACAAATACTTGCAGCATCTTATGGCTCAATCATTAACTACTTACTGTATTTGTATTTAATAAGTATACCATTTACCTAAACGCTATCACTTTAGGCTTTCCTCAATTTGTGTATGTGTAATGCGGTATGTGACGTCATCGCCACATGCGGTGTCTTCATAATTTTCTACGTAATCCATTATAATAAAACGTGGCATCATGTCGTGTTGGACATTAACAGTTCTGTGCCAAGGTTACACTGCTGCATATCTGTCACAATTATTTACTGCAATTAATATGTTGCTTTAAATGAGACTGTCTTAACTTTCCAAAATGTTAATTCCATGACGAAAATGACATCAACGTCTTTATTTAAGAATATGAGATTTAATTTACAGTTAACATTTAAATAAACGTGGAGGACAAAAGAGTTGACGGCCTTCTCGACTAATAACTATATTTGGTCGGGACAGTCTCTTTATTTAGTATCAAATCGATACTTATACAAGCTAAGTTCGCTTGGCATTTACAAACGTTAAGCTGACATTTCCTTTGTAAAAAAGAGACCATTCATTTGCAGAAATGACTGATGGGTTCTTTGTCTGGGTTGAATTTTCTTGTCATTCGTTATTTTGCCTTTTCTTTTATTTGTAAACCCAAGGTACCAAAACAAACGTTCTCATGCATGTTTCTTTTGTTTTGTGTATTATTAAACCGTCACTGACGGTTTTTGTGAAAATCGTTAATAAATTTTTGTTCTAATCTTCCTGATAATCTGATTATTTACATTCCTATTACATAAAATGATAGAGTATACGACGGAATTGTATCAGATTTATTTGATACAATATTATTGTTAATACGAATCCATAATGACCATTGCTAACCACCTGGCATTGGAATTTGTCCTGTTTGTCTCATAATCATAATGTTTGAGGAAAATCTACTTTGATGTCTACAATGCTATGGCCTTATTTCAAATAACTATAACTACATTGTTTTGAGGTTTTATAGGCCCAGTGTCATCCTAATCTGTGACTATTTCGAAATAAAATGAACACAAATTTCTAGCAATAAACGATTTTTCATTTTCATTTTCACAATGAATTCATAACTATTGTTAAAAGCTCCAACGCAATGCTGCTAAGTATTTTACAAATGCGCTCAAATAATACTGAATTCCAGGCTTAACGGCCAGAACTTATAGCTGCACGAATAGTGTCGAAATGGAACTGGATCATTGCGCAAGAGTTCCCAGTTTCCAGATGTTACTCATTCGGCTTTGACGGCAGTTACTGAAATATTTACTGATGCTAATGCTCTCACCTATAGTGTTACGTTTTGGCGTGAAATGGTACTTTGAAATTTTATGACATTCAAATCTACCGTCCATTTTAAATGGGGAATTTAGATGATTTGTGGCACGTCATTTTTTGGGAATTAAAATTTCGACATCAAAATTTGTCACATTGCACAATGACATGCCTTAACCTCATGACTGATTGTTCTCTAGTGATTCCAGTTGGACTATTCCTTGTTTGTATAATCTTTACAGTACAAATCGGTTATTTCACAAGCTTCCCTGTACTAGTGTTATTTCAGTCGATTTCGTGTTTTCCTTTTCATATCCTGTCGATTGTTTACTCTTCGACCGCGATGTAGGCACATATTTAATGCAAACATCCATCTTGTTATATTTGCAAGTATAATGAAATCAGTAGCCGAGATGGTTTATGTTACTGCGCTATTTTCAGCTAGTCTAGAAACACAGACTTTGTTATCGCGTGTTATTGTACATGAGTGGCTGTTACTTCATACCATCATATTTTACATATGAGCAGATCGTTAGTTGTGTTTCAACTTGTGTATGACTTCATATGCATGGAATGATGTGCTTCTTTGATGTATTTGTGGTTATGTTATGTCATCTACATATCCTAACACTTCAAAGATGCGGTAATAAATGTTGTTATGCGGCTATAAGAAATTATGATGATGCCTGAACGGACAAACGTATCACACAGATAATAATTTGGCAGTTTGTAGTAACAATAATAACTGTTTTATGGTATAGTATTATTCGATTCTTCTTAATTTTATAGCTTTCAAATATAAATACATCGTCCACATGTTTAAAGCTGACTTGCCCTTTTTCGGATACCGAGCTCCAAAAAATTCTGATCCGTAAGCGATACCTACATTTGCAATTAAATTACCATCTTATTGCGTACCCTTTACGGCAAACAGTTTTAAAAGGGCGTCGGCATTTGAAAGGGCATCTTCAAAGGCGCCGCCCGCCCTGACCAGACACCATATCTTACGTTCATAACAATCATTGGAGCTATAAATTTCTGTTTGCGTAGCTGTGGGACTGAAATATTCGACTTTGTAATAGTCTGAATTCTTATAAACATTAGTCACTGATCTGATCCGACTTAGCAACGTTATGAGATGTTTTACAGTCCGTAACATTCCGATCTTAGATTTGTACATCGACGGGCATTGCTGTGGAAATCAGAAATATTAAAATATGACCTGTAAGTGGGTCGAATCATGTTTACATTTTGAGTAAGTATGGTCTGATATTTCTGGATTGGGAATTCGAAACCGATTCGTGCTGAATTCATTGCTTTCGTGAATTGTATAAAAATCCATCCTCGAGGCGTTGCTGATATTTTTATCCCTAGGTTGTTTACTTGATAAATAATAGTACATAATATTATCAGTGACTAGAAAACCAGCTACTATCAAGAGTTTCAAGTCACTGATAAATAATTTATTACAATCGGTAAATCGTGTATTAACTTTCCAGTATCAGCCGAAATGCCATAAATTTGGATTGCATTATCTTAAACTTAATTTGTTACTATAAGTATATTAGTCTATAACTTATTGCTCAAGTAACGCGATTAAGAACCCCCACTTGGGCCACTTGTTCCCTTTTGTTTTTTTTAATCCGCGATGATGACCTCTGGGACTCACCACCGACTCTTATACTGAGACTGTGGTGGTTGTGAGAGCGACATAACGTTATACACGATCTAGAGCGCTGTCCCGCTTCCTCCACTGCAACAATCTGACTTTAAGCGGTGGTCCTCGGGTCCCCTCTACGAGGTCGTTGCCAGTAGGATCGGTATACAAGTGTGAACACAAGTCTTGTTAAGCCTAAGTCGATTTTTATTTACTTAAGTATCGGACTTTCGTCGACTACTTTACTGCGTGCTGTTATGTTTTCTATTTACATTATGTCTACCAGTGTTCCGTCAGAATTGTTTGAAATGATGTGTACATATTCGATTCGAATGATATTTATACTATTTATTAGTTGTAGGTCCTATGTGATGGAAAACCATTTTTAATTAAAAAGTCTCGGTTTTTCGAACGAAACGACCGGCCTTTATCAACGGTATTATATTTATGTATGCGAAAAAATCTGGAACACTGGAAAGCTCTAAAAGAAGTTTTCCCCTAACAATAGCCTCATGTTTCATTATAGTGTAATACAATAGCTTAAGGACGGACTATGGTACTAACTGACGGATGCCATAATCTGTATCCTATTTCACTCATTTTACATGCTGTAGGTGGGTATTTTTAAAGGACTTGTGGCAAGGAGTAGGCATGACTCAAAGGACTCAAGTTAATCATTTTAATGCAGCGTGAGTAAAATGCACGAGTCACTCTATAAGCTTCATTGTCGAAATTGAATCAAGATTAACCCTATTATGAGACCACCCGCATATGTCGGCTATCGTTGTGGTACTGATCTATGCATTTCCATGTTTTATCGCGGTTTAATTTTTGGTTTTAGTTCCCGACGTTTCGACACTTTGCAGGTATCATGGTCACGGGCAGACTGAGATGGTGTTCGTCTTGACAGAAGATGTTGCTCGTTCTACCTTCATATTTTTAATTATTATTTATGGTCCGACCTACGCAGTATGAGCTCACTGTGTCGTGATGTCTTGCAGCGCTGCTCTTGGGTTTAGCCTTGAGTTTTTGTATTATTGGGTCCCAAGTAGGTGATATCTTCCAGCCATCTTCTCTATTGAAATTAGGGTGTTTTTTAATCTCAATAGCCTCGCGAAACATCCTTGGTAGGAATTTGGATTCTTTAGCGAGGATCTGTGGTTGATCAAATCTAATATAATGGCTGGAGCCTTCAGCATGTTCGGCGACTGCAGACTTCGTTGAGCGGCGGTGTTTGACGTCAGCTATGTGTTCTTTTACGCGGGTCCCTATGCTTCGTTTAGTTTGACCGATGTAAGAGAGGCCGCAGTCACAATCTAGTTTGTATACTCCTGCATCTTGTAGAGGTATGTGACACTTGACAGATGGTAGGGACTGGCTAATCTTCTTGGGCGGCTTGAAGTATGTTTTAATTGAAGCTCGCTTCAGGATGTAACCAATCTTGTCAGTGACTCCTCGGACGTATGGTAGTACAGCAGGCAAACGATCAACTGTGGCTGGCTTCACTCGGTTTCTGTGACGGGGCCGTGGAACTTGGAGCTTGTTGTCTCGCAGTACTTGCTTGACGTGTTGAAGCTCAGCGGCAAGGTGTCTGTCATCACAGAGTCCGTGTGCTCTCTGAAACAAAGATTTTCCCACGGTAGCTAACTGTTTAGGGTGGTGGTGAGATTCACCGTTTAAGTACCTATCTGTATGGGTCTTTTTGCGATACACGGTGTGACTTATGGTCTGATCAGGATTCCGTTTAACTAATATGTCTAGGAAGGCAAGAGATTTGTTATCCTCCAACTCCATAGTGAATTGAATTTTGTTATTTATGGAGTTGAGATGTTTTAAAAATGCATTTACTTGGTTAGATGTCATCTAACCAAGTAAAAAAGTCAAAAAGACCCATACAGATAGGTACTTAAACGGTGAATCTCACCACCACCCTAAACAGTTAGCTACCGTGGGAAAATCTTTGTTTCAGAGAGCACACGGACTCTGTGATGACAGACACCTTGCCGCTGAGCTTCAACACGTCAAGCAAGTACTGCGAGACAACAAGCTCCAAGTTCCACGGCCCCGTCACAGAAACCGAGTGAAGCCAGCCACAGTTGATCGTTTGCCTGCTGTACTACCATACGTCCGAGGAGTCACTGACAAGATTGGTTACATCCTGAAGCGAGCTTCAATTAAAACATACTTCAAGCCGCCCAAGAAGATTAGCCAGTCCCTACCATCTGTCAAGTGTCACATACCTCTACAAGATGCAGGAGTATACAAACTAGATTGTGACTGCGGCCTCTCTTACATCGGTCAAACTAAACGAAGCATAGGGACCCGCGTAAAAGAACACATAGCTGACGTCAAACACCGCCGCTCAACGAAGTCTGCAGTCGCCGAACATGCTGAAGGCTCCAGCCATTATATTAGATTTGATCAACCACAGATCCTCGCTAAAGAATCCAAATTCCTACCAAGGATGTTTCGCGAGGCTATTGAGATTAAAAAACACCCTAATTTCAATAGAGAAGATGGCTGGAAGATATCACCTACTTGGGACCCAATAATACAAAAACTCAAGGCTAAACCCAAGAGCAGCGCTGCAAGACATCACGACACAGTGAGCTCATACTGCGTAGGTCGGACCATAAATAATTAATTAAAAATATGAAGGTAGAACGAGCAACATCTTCTGTCAAGACGAACACCATCTCAGTCTGCCCGTGACCATGATACCTGCAAAGGTGTCGAAACGTCGGGAACTAAAACCAAAAATTAAACCGCGATAAAATCCGTAAAAGTCGTTTCATTTCAATGTCTAACATTCGCGTAAACCTAAGAAACCACTATTTCCATGTTTATTTTTTTTCCTTTTATCCTCCGCGTTAATTCACTTTCATTAAATAAAATAATTGTTTTTCTTCGAAGACAAATATTGAATGAGCCGGAGCCAAATGACGCATGTCGTAGTTTTCTGAGTACGGGTGGTCCCTCTATTTCCCATTCATATTTTAGGACAAAGCAATTTTATTGTTGCCTCAAGTAACTAGACGTTTTATTTCTAACACTTTCCGAGATTCTTGGAAACGGAAAGCTAACAACCTTCTACCAGACGTGCTAAAATTTTGTCTGGGAATATGAAGCCTCTCATGTCTCCATATTTACCAAAAGCGACTACGTTTATAGTATTTGTAATCCACACGATTCGAGACCTTAAGTCTTTGCAATAAAGAAGCCAACTTAACATTTTTACTTCTTCATTAGCATACGTGTTTGAGGGAGAATATTCCCACGCGAAAAGTGTTCATTGGTAGCGAGTGGAGAGATAAATATTTGTATACTACACTTAGCACTCGGAGCCTTGACCTTGGTAAAGAACAGAAACTATATACTTAATAAATTAATGTTTTAAATGTGTTTATAAACATGGCTATGACTTCCTATTTTTCTTTCTCTGACATCATCGACGAAAGATTAAAGCATCGAAAACATATCAGTCTATAATAAGTTTTTTTTTAAGTAAATTAAAATTAATAAACAAAACTTATTCCATTGTTATGAATCGTAGAGCAAGAAGCGCGAATGCCCTGCAAGCCCTTTTGGAATCTGATTCAATATGTTAAGAATTTAATTAATTTCAACGGCAATGGAGTCCCAGACATCGGCGTCAGGCACATGGCGGGCGCCTGGGTGCTGTGTCCCGACCAAAATAGATGGCGGCTATTTATACGTGCCGCGTATCCGCCCGGCGCACGCGCACCGTGTCCGCGCGCTCACCACACCGCGTGAATACCGCATCACTAGCCATCGAACGAACCACTCTCAGGTATCTTCGAGAATAGGTGAACGACGGCAATAAATCAGACAGCTTTCAACCGAACCGGTAATAGCTCATCAATCATGTAGCAAAATGGCGATAAAAAGGGGTGGAACGTTGTCTGTGATTATAAAAGGATGCCGATTCACGGTTAATGCATCTAGATGTGTGGACTACGTAAAGTTATAGTATGAAGTCGACACGCAGGAGCCTTTTAAGGCCGCAGTTCCGCCGCCAATGTTAAATGTTGTACCTCAAGGTGATATGTTTATGTTTCCAACTGTTATGGCAACATACACAAACTGGTCGCACCCATCTAGTGATGTAACTAGTGACGCTATCTGTTCTCGCTATTTATACTCCTCTTTAAATTCAGATATAATTAATGGTGACATTGAGGGTAGTTAACGCTGTTGAAGTCATTTGAACACATTGTGAAACGTTTTACCAAAACATCCAAACGATAGGATGACCCAATTCGTTACATCCAGACTAAGCAATGCCTGACTGCAATTTCTGGCTGATTGTACTTTATTTAAGGAACAGGTTATCCTGCAATTCACTAACATCCCATCGGTCGGAACTATGCAATGGTATTTAGACTATTTCGACCTTCATTCAATTGCTAAGGTGACGATGGAACATTTAAACTCAATAAACACGTACGTACTCTAGAAACAGCTCGATATGAATGCCAATTCAAAAGGAGAGATGATCAAATCTGTGGGCCTATTAATTTTCGTATGAACGTTTAGTCATGTCGGCGTGATTCGCGGCTACAAATAAAACATATGTGGGTCACGGTTTCCTGCAAACCTTGTTTGTATTGTACCCAACAATTGACCTTAGGTTTTGATTTTCCTTCGTATGTTATATCATTGGAGTATCGAGATTGTTTCCAAATAAAAGGATGAAGTGAGTCATGAATTTGCCATATTATTTAGGATTCCTTGCCCTATTGACAGATCCTTAAGTCCCTAACAGATCTTCTTATGAATTGCATGGGCTGGACTAGGAATCATTTATACATAATATGTCACTGTTTCTGTACACTTTTCCAAATGAATGAATGTTCAACGATCTCGATGTCCAGAAATAACGTAATTAAGATTACACACTTCCTGCGATAGCCACCGATTAATCCACGGCACTGCGCCAATTGGGTCGCCATTATTCCATTAATGTTCCTGGTCAACAGTCCTTAATTGAAATCTTGAATAAAGAGGCTACTTAATGTAATAAGATGCGGCTGCAGTGTGACCTCCAACAGCCCTTGTCAAACTCCTTTTGCGTCGAGACATTATAAATCCATTTGGTTAAATGTTTGCATTGTCGTACGAAGTTATAAAGAGTAATAAGCTGAGATAAGGTTAAGTGCCACAATAGTAGTAAATTAGTGTCTGTCTTGTGGAGTAGATGAACACGACAAAGTTTATCTTGTAGACTTTAGAAATTCTGGCCTAATTGACTGATAAATGGCGCGTCTACCCTTACTATTGAAAAAGTAACACTTGAAACAAATTATAATTTTAGAAGGTTTTGCCTTCTTCTTTTCGAATGCTTAAATTACAATCTGGTGGCAGAGTTTAAATCAGCGTTTGAGGTGGCTTAACACACTTTGGAAAATTCACAGTCGTGCCGGTTTCCTCGGAATTTTTTCCTTCACTGTTTTTATCGATTGATATACTTTGTAATACCCTAATTATATTTCGAAAGAATTATAATTCGAAAAGAAGGGTCCGCGCTAGGATAATTAGCTGTGAATAAAATACATTGAGTAACATTATTCATTACATTAATGTATTTTATTTTTATGTATTTATTTTATCTAATAGTACCTGTTTCATTTATTTATACAAGTGGCAATAGAAATCTTATCGCTAATGGCAATCATTAGACAGCCTATAGATGAAGACAAGTTATTAACTAATAATAAACAAGTGACTATACCGTTGAAAATACGACATTCAAAGTAACAAAATTATTACTTAAGTTTCTATTTATTTGTATTTTAAAGGAGCATACTTTATTGCAATAAAATCAACAAAGTTAGTCAATAATTCTTCATCTCATTACAGATATCTGTAGCAATAATTTTGATAATCTTGTACCCTGCATAAATTTATCAAACAATAACGAAAGATTTATTATACATTCGTTCTCATCAAAAGATAATGCGCTTGCATCGCTTCAATTGATACTTTGCTTTCAATGAAATTGTCTTCGGTAATACACGTTGATGTATGACTATCGGCATGTGGTGTTCCGTATAGGGGTCGTAGCTCTTAATATGTTCGTGACTTGGGGTCATAAAGCTTGGATCCCGTGGTAAATGTACAATTACTGTGTAGTCTGCCGCATAAGTGCAGCGTGTCAATTTCCTAACAATTTTATGATGATCTATACGAGTATACATTGTATGAGTAAGTCCACTTTATGGTAGGAGGCTTCTTAGACTAGAATGTTAGAAACCTGATTAATTAGACCACATACTGAAATAATATTCCCCATTAGGTATAACCTGAGGCATGGAACGATTTATGTGCTTATATGGAGTCGGCGAAAGAGAGTGAACATCGATACCAATCATGTCATTCAAGACGTAATTACCGTTATTTATTTAATTGCTGAGATATGTAGCCTCGAGTACAACATTTTCTCCTTGGTATGTAAGTAATTCATTAAAAGCTATACACGTATTTTCAAATCACCGCCTAGCTATATCGGTCAATTGTCGTAAATTACCGACCATTGACAGTCAAAGAGAACATTCAATACATTACTGAAGTTTAAAAGTCACATTTGATTTGACCGGCGCCTGCATTGCACGCATAATTAATTTGCGCAAGCGCAAGGAATCACAATAGCAGATGTTTGAACAGCTGGTGGCCATATTGGATTTTATAAATACGTCACAGTACTTTGAAAGTGCATGTGACATACTTGACACATGTTAAATGCATAGCGGAAATTACAGAGCTAGTCAGAATAATTGAATTAATTATAGAAAAGTTATAAAATATTAAATATATTCTTGTTGTATCTCACGCTCGGAAGTTCTTAGATGAGTCTTTCACTAAACAAGTGTCCAGTCAGGGGTTAACGACTTGATTGGCCAAGATGGCGATTCGCGAACGTGCTAAGTGGATGATGACGGCTCGCTAAACCTATTTTAGTAATGGGTCCAATAAATTGTGGCCATACTTCTTAGAAGTAACAAGACAAAAAATGATACATTATAATTTTTTAATAAACATTTGTAAGTTCATTGACATCTGGATAAAACAAACGGTATCGATGTGAGAAAAACTATTCCAGTGCAATGCGAAGATAAAGTATCTACATTTTATCAGTACCAACAAGTTACGAGACGTGCCACTTTCAGCCTACGCAGTCCTTTATTTTATCTACCGTCAAACATTTACGTAGCCGAGATTTCTTCTAATATCGCATTGACTTAATATTACCGAGCAAACAGCTTAGGGCTTCATCAGTCTGGTTCATTGTACCACTTCGGTATAACAGAATATTAGATCGAACATAAAGCGCTTTTAGCCCAATTTGGATGCTTCATCATATATCGATACTTTAATTATTTAGCCAGCGTCTGCTAATGGTGCGCTCGGAATCTAGGAGCTTAGTAATTGTTCCAGTAATGTTAATTGCTGTTCTCCAGTGTCGGTATCTAATTCGTGCCACGGACCGACCTGCCCAGACACGTTAATGGGAATATTTATTGACTGGCACGGTTACCGGTAGCCGGTGCCGAGAACTGCAAATAATGATAGGTTATCATAGTGACGGATTGTTCTTAATGCTTCGCAACGAGCGTAGGCATTCTGCTTCGCGGTTCTGCTATCAGTTTTTCTCGCTCGAATTTATCGGCAACAAGGATAGCAAACTAACCCAACTCGTTTTTGCAATTTATAACGCCAGGGAAGTGCACTTAACTTATTAAAATTCATGGCGTTTGGATGCTATCATCATACTTTGCATGTACTCTAAGGACCTAATTGTTGACCAATTTGTCCGTCGTTTGTGATACTCAGCAAAAGTCGTGCGTCGTTTATTTCATTGTCGAACGAATAAATGATTGGCTAATGGTTTAAGAGTTGTTTTTATGCAACTGCGTTACAATGCCGTTTCACAAATAGCTAATGCGTAATGACAGCTATTCATATAAAAGGACCACTTTCACTGTTTGCCCACAGCTTAATCAGGAGTGGGCGACAGGGAAAGCGATATGTTAATCAAAATCATCTGGATGATACTTGAATTAAATCGACCACTTGGACTAGATATTTTAATGTCTCTAAATCACTTTTAAACCATTTGTTTTTTCTCTTTACAGGTAAAGGTGAGCAATCGTCAAAAGCACATTCCTATCGTAAGTTCGTAGTGCAGTCACAATTTGGTGGAGCATTGATCGTTAAAGCCGCCGATGTGATAACACGCTTGGGTTATTTCCACGCACTAATTGGCCTCGTAAACAATACCTAACTAATTATTCGCGAACCCAATGTTGCTGATTACAATGACATAAAAGCAGCCACTAGAGACTTTATCGTTGCTTTAATCGAAACTTTACAGGAATGTTACAAGCATAAAGGTAGTAAGAAGGTAATTTTCTCACATCATGCGTGAAATATTGGATCCGACACGCTTAACCGAACAGACGAGTATAATGTTACCTATCTCATTAAATTGTATCTTTTCAAAACTTTCTGATGTAAAATCAGCACCGTTCGACATGTCTCGATGTAATAATGTTCCATTCGTATCATATTAATATCAGTTGCCCTCTTGGGCTACTTTGACAAAAGAAAGCTTGCATCGACGGCTTCCGCATCCCACGCCATTTAAATTGCGTTTCATATAATCTGCCACGCATATTTAAATAGTGTAGGCTGGTTAAGCTATTTCAATGATATAATATCAAGTTTGTTGATATGATGAATTAAGATGAATTCTATAAATTGTCTTTGCGGACCAGCGCCAACCGGAACTTACATTAATCTTTTGTCTCCTTCTAGCTGTAATCTCATACAGACTTCTTTGAAAAACAGTTAACGTTACCACTACTGTTATCATACTGAATATCAGTTTCACAATCATTGATTAAGAAACTGACACTATGTGGATTAAAATTAGAAGAATAATGATTGCTAGTTACTTGAAACTCGATATGTTCTCATGAAACAGTCACTTGCCATGCGTAAACATCCCTAATCTAAATTGGTCGTGTATTGTATTATCCATTCACAAATAAAGCAGTAACACTTATCTTATCTCCTCCGGTATCAAATAGAAACGAGTGTGAACTTCTTTCACTACGTCCAACGGTAACATGTCAATAAAATCATTTTATCAATGGAGATACGCGATCACTGAGACCTCCAATTCTTAATTCCGTGTGGGCGTTGAATTAATTCCACATATTTCTTTGTTAATTTCAGTACCATCAAAAGGTAATTAATCAAATTTCTGTGCCGTTACGATAATGTTTTTTAAATGCCGTGTTTGAACATCATTACCATTTTTTATATTTTCATGTCATGTCATTCTTAGATTACAGTGTGTTTTTAAACGAGTGTTGTTTTTTGGTGTGTATGAAATGTTTGTCGTCACGCAACGGTTTAAAGAAATTCGACCTGTTATTTCAGATGTGCTTCCTGTATAAGATGCGAGTAAGTTTGTTATGCTGTTGTCGTTTCGCTAACGGTGCGTCCCCACGTGTTCCATTGTTCTGTAGCTTCCCATGATTTCGTAATTTACTGTTGCGTTTCACGCTTTCTTCCTTGTCAGTCATCAAACAATCATGTTTGTTTACGCATGATTATGTTTGTTGACATCTTGACAGAAACGTTTATAGTGTTACCACAAATAACGTCTTACGTAAGTGTTTTAATAAGTTGCTTTCACATTTTGTAATTACATGTGACAGCTATAGATTTATACACTTACAATTTTATCTTTACTAGACTGAGTGTAAAAGTAATTTTTATTTCTTACATTATTATCGAATTTTGCGTGTGCGGCTAATTGAAGTTGACGTGGGCCGAAACTGTTCACGAGGCATTGAAAACGGGTCAATTTAACCCATTAAACTGAATCGATTACGATCTGAGCGTAGATGCTTATGTATACAATACTGTAATCGTTGTGCAGACCGGTAACCACTGGCCAACCTTCGCTGGGGACTTTAAGTACGACACCGGACATTCAGTCTTGACGCTAAAGCAATAAAATTCCTAATTTATTACCACCATTTCAAGTAAGTAGGACGATTGTACTCGCGCATTAACAAATATGAATTCAACCTCCTAGAGATAAGATCTTTTCTCACTGATTCTCACGTGCCCATGCATGAGTAGTTTATCGATAAATTTCATTTTATTTATACTGAAGGTATTGTTGGATCTTGTTGTTTTATTGATGTACAGTTTCCGATTTGTGGTTTATGTCCTTTTAGGAATGTAACCAACACAGCGTAGGCTCGCCTACTACAGTTTTTATACTCAGCTATTGACAAAGCTAATCAATCGCTTAAGTGTCGCCACAAATACTGGCAACAAGGTCGCCAGTGATATAATTTCCATATATGTGAGGCCTTACTTTAATAGCCTTATTGAAATCAAAATATACATCCATTATAGCTCCAAATTATGAGATCTCTAAGTCTAATATTTATAATCTTTAAGAATTCCAAAGGGACCTTACAACTTACAACTGCAGGCAGTAAATAAGTACGACCAATAGAACCAACAACTTTGGAATGTAAATAGAATCGTCCGTTAGATTGGCAAATTAGTCTTGGAATAAGCGTTTCCTCATGAGTTAACATATATTAGAAACAAGGAAAACGAGGAATGACCGTATAAGGCAAATTATTCTATTTAAATCATTCGAAACTAACTGTAATTGAATAATGTATTTTAATTGTAACGTTGGTCGGTTGAGCTTATCTAAAATCAACAATGACTAATACAACTGATTACATGGAAACTATTCGAAGCGTGCATCCATTAACTATGACCACTGACGCAAACCTCATTGCTTACAGCTCATTACGCCTATTGTAATAACTATGGACGTCAGCGCACTAAGTTAAGATTATAACGTTTAGTTCCATTGCATTCACAATCACTGTCAGAAATATGTTTCTATGTAATAAGAGCCTTCTCTATGAGATGATGCAAGATATTTCATTACAAATGTGGAAATAGAACGCATTAGCGGTGCCCGTGTTCATTCTAAACACCCACATGCTTTCCTGTGTCATCAATCAATCAGAAACTAACAATCAATGTCTATATCAATTGTGCTCAGCGATTTTTTATCCTTTGCTGATCGGCATCCCTTTCCACAATTATCTTTGAATTTTAATTACAGTGTCGGTCTTGCGACTGTCATTGCATCCTTTGATTAATTACGCGAGTTCAATTAAGTTCATCTCGTTACAGATGAGATCTCTATGACGCACTATGCATCGAGTATTACTGATGGGTTTCGATTATTTTTAGTGTATTCTACGGCTGAGATATTAAGTTTAAATAAATAGTACTATTTCTGACTGTTAATGCCTGGATAAAGGTTACTATTATTGCCACACGGTGATCAGGTGCTGTAACACCGCCTGCACGACGGAAGCTGTGGGCGGCGACCGGGGCGTGCGCCTACGCCGCTGTGGCTGTGATTATGTCACCCATACCTTCTCATCATATAAGGACAGCTGTGCGGAATCCCACAACTCATTATAGTAACGCACCGATAATTACAGTTTTATCACCTACCAGTTTCTCATTATTTAAAATCCACATTCTAAGAAAGCTAGTTAAACCGATTTTAACATTCGTTTAAGGTTATTTATGTCCAAGGATTGTAAAATGGTCTCATTATGCATTTTTAGAATAACCAAAAATACTTTTAAAATCCGTTAATTTAATCCCGGCGCTCGTTTGTAATAATTTATTACGTAATAATCGTTAAACAAAATCTGGTATTTCTATACCTGCTTACCGTTTACTTGGCACGTGTTTACCATAGAGAATAGAACGTATGCCTATTTATATTCATCAAACCAATAGTCATGCGCTTCATCCATTAAGCAACAGTAGCTGTGTATAGTAAACAAACAAAATATTCATTTTCGGACCTATACCAAGCTTCTGACTTTGTTAATAAAGACTTTCCGGTAAAGGAATATGGTTTAAAATATGAATTACGTCAAGAGACTTAAGTTGTTCTGCGCTTAAGCTGTTTACGGCTGCTGCCATAATCTCAAAGCGGATCTCTGTATGTCTTGTGTAAACCTGGGCTGTAGATCATAAGGTGTACCGCAAGGAGTGCACGGGGGACCTTTACTGGCGAAACCGACTTGTCTGGGATATATCTTATGATGCCAACTGATTTATGAGTATCGTGCATCTTTTGCCTAATATCTGTATGCTTGATTCTTACATGGACAAAACACAAAACGTGTATAACTTAAAGTATACTTGTAGAATTTCACGATATCTCCATAAACATTGATTTAGCAGGACAGTGTCGCATTGAAATTGGTTACTAAAGTAAATCTGTCAATATAAACAAAACGTTCTACGAGTGCGCGTGCGCTCGTGTTTGCTCCCTTCTTGTTTTACGAGACTCGAAGATTTATTTACAATTAGTGAAGATAACGGTTAGTTTCATTACTTGGCCTGTTTTGTGTTTACCCTACTTACTGTTTTGTGTAAAGTTAAATTACTAACTCTTTAGCTGGCGTCGTACATTAAGTTGAATATGTTACCATACATGTAAAATACTACGGTGTTATTGTACTCATATGGATCCATTGCCACAGTTTTATGGATGCACAGTCTTCCTTATAGTGTTTCTTGAACTCAATTGCAAAGTTAAGCACTACAGATACGTGTTAAAATGTGCCTGATTGTATCTCATCTGGTATTCCGATTGTAAAATACTCCTACTTTAGGGGCAACACGCTTGTGTGAGAAAATATCCCAATATAAAAAACGACCACTGACATTGTCTTTAAAGCTTAAGATTGAAATATGTGTAGTCTAGACTACTGTTCACTCCTTATTGTTTTTCGCATAATGCTCAACTATAAATCATTCTATCCTATTTACAATTTTAAACGCAACATTGAATCCATTAATAATGGTTGCAGTACACAAAGGCTTCAAAGAATTTCGCAACACAGTCAAGCGTGGCTTGAGAGTAATAAAATAGGCGAGTCGTCCTACATTCATAATTTATAATTTAGCAGAAGCGATCGTTCTAGTTTCTTGATCGTATGAACCTATTTATTAAATTGTTTTTGTGTATTATGTAAACATAATTGAGTACTAAAATAGATAGTCTGAATATTCATGTTAATGTTGCGATGTAATAAGTGTAATAACGATAAATTTAATATATCCTAGTAAATATATGTACAATAGATATATGCATATAGAATAAACCAAGTCCAAAAAAAAAACATCGTATTCAGTAAGTCATATTAAAGTACTATTTTTTATTTGTTACATCTTAATTGCGTCCCCATATGTTCTTTCACTGTTATTTTTTGCTACTCTCCTTTCATTTAACTTAGCGTGTAACTTATCATTATTAACTATGGTTACTTTACAGACTGTACTACTGCCACTTGAACTGGTTATGCCATGTCTGGGTTATTTAATATTATCTTATCTCCTTTCTTCGTACGCGAGGTGCACACGTTAATATTTTATTACGCTGAGCTGTCAACACATTATAATGTCGAGACGGCGCAGAAAGTGTCTGCCACCAGAAATAAACTATCTTGTCCCACATAGCTGTCGATAAGGCCCAGAATACAAACCAATTAGCATGGGGCCTTACGAAACAATGTTTTCTTAAAGAACTGCGTGAAATATTACAAAACACATCTGTGGTTTGCAGTTCCTTAGAAAAATGGGGCGTCTTTATGAATGCTCGTGTTTTGTGGAAACAGTTGTCATTCCACCAACAGCTTAGTAAGTTTTTATGCATCCAATGATTTATTCGTTTCTTCTTGTTCAAGAAAAACCCAGCCTTAAATGAAATCTCTTTTAGGAATATCCCTAATCCTGTTATCTACACGTTCTTAGAAATGATTCTCTTATAGATGTATCGGAAAAAATGTTTTACAGACGTCAAACGCATTAAGATCTATATCTAGTAAGGTGCTATACTATGAAGTTATGGTATCGGCGCCTCTACGTAGGGCCACTATCGGCCATATAAGGCGCAACGCGAGTAACCGCAAGAATAATTAATTGATCTTTAAGAGCCTTGGGCATGAATACGATTAAATAAGTGATCGTTAAAATATTTTGAAATAATTACAAGATAACTTACGTACTACTTGCATTTACCCCGTTTCACCTTGTACATTTAGTTATCTGTTACGCTTATCGTCTTGCAAATTATCTCAACTATAAACATCGAGAATTGCAAATATCGGATCGTGGATGTACTTTATTACTCGCGCACATCCTCCTTATTTGTATACCTTGACGTTTTCTCTATTGGGTACAACAACATTTTAGCCAATCTTCGTAACGTGAGGAAACATGTTTCCAACAAAGGTATTTTAGAATCCCAAAGTATGTCTTAGGCAAGAAATCACACTACGTGATCGGGGTGGTAAAATTGCGAAAGCTGTGGATGCCAAACGCGTCTTTCCAACTTATCTTGCAACAAATATGGTCATACACTCGGCAGGAGTCGAACTGGCTATCTATGTGCATTGTTACTAGTAATGTGTTTAGTGTGTTTACGCCTCGATAATGATGAACGACGTTTGTATGTTCGCCATGTCTTGAATATAATACATAAATTAAAATTCTAATTGGATGCGAACTCGATGTATCGATATCCTAGAAGCTTGGGATGATAATCATGTTGGAATTTTTCTGAGAAAACAAAAACCTTGGTTCTTGTCTGAGAAGCATCGGAAACAAAAAAAAATAAGTAAACAACAAAACAAACAGCTCTTGAGTTACGACCGCAGCGTTTCGCTTCGCAGATGCACAGCGCAGCGTTCATGCATTTTGACATTGTGACCCACACAAATAATACAGTTTACAAGTACATGCGGGTATAATACTTATAAAGTAGTGATCGATGGGGTGACGTCATCGACATTGGCTCATTATAGAAAAACGTGCTGGTAATCTGTCACGTTTTCCTAGAAATAAAATATAACATTATGAATCAGTGTCTCTGTACCATTATTTATCATTTCCGTATACCGTTCAGATTTCTCCTATTTTTTTATCATCAGCTGTTAATCATGTCGAACGTTTAGAAATCATTGACCTCCTTGTTGAAGTCTAATGTTTTATTTGATTCATAAACTTGATTCTAAATTTGGTGTTCGCTCACTGATATCACTCCTGCATTTAAACCTTGACACGACCCGTCCAATATTTTCAATTCTATCTCCTTATGCCTCGACAGTTTATTTATATCCAGTGCAACTGAATGGTTCATGTTTATAAATAATGTTCTACATTCTAAAACAAAGGCTGATGCGTTTCTTCGAAATAAAAACATGTCAACAGGCACAATAGCGGCGGTTGTGGTTGTCCCTTATTTAACGAGTACTAAAAGTGGTCATTATAAAGCTATGAACGCATTCTAATCGGTGCTTGACGGGACCAAAATGAGTTGAGAGTTCATCGGTGGTCGTAATATTTTTATAATTATAGCGACGCAATCATTAATGTCTTTTCTGGACATTTCTATGGTACGTATTTTATAATGATTCTCTATACCATTGAAAGCGAACTCATTAAATATTCGTATAAAGTTTGAGTGTCAAAAACATGTTTCAGGTTCAAAAATAACTTAGTCTGTCATTTTACATTTAATATTAGTCACGTGTAAGTACTCTAAAAACCTTTGTTTACTGCAAAAATGTGTACATTACAACGACAGATATAACTTATTATTATTGTCGAGATATTCATGCAATGAACGCGGTAAATTATTACATTATCCTCAACCGTAACAATACTTTAATTGTACATGTCGACAAAAACACCGACCTTAATACACGATTAAGTCTATAATGCAGCCTACTAAACAAAATATTACGGTCTAATGAATTTCCAATAACGCACCTCGAAAGAGTAACAATCTAAAGGTTTTTCTAGCAATGACTCATAGCAATTAGATGCCACGATTTGTTCATCTATACTCGAAGCTAACTCGTGAGTCACAGTTCAACTGTAACCGAACGAATTTAACGCTAGTAAAGAAAACCAGCGTAGTGGAACCTCCCCTGCGCTTTCAACAAGAGGAATGAGGGTTCAAAGTGAAGCTCTACAATGTCTGAGAGTTCATCCTGTGGTCCCGTGACGTCATTACATCGATAGTCTTTTTGTCGATAACGTCGTTCGCCAGATGATGAACCTTTTTTATTTTATTTCAGCTATAATGACAGCCATGTGCACTTCAAGGGCAGGTTTAGTACACTCGTCTTGTCCGTTCATTCATTAAGTTTTCTTGCGTACACTGAGAAAAGGCTTGTTATTCCAGTTTAGTATCTACTTAGTTATTTTAACAGGTACTTTTACAACGTTTTCTCTGTTTTTACATTATTTTTATTGCACCGTACATGGATTTTGTGTATAATGAAGAGACTTGTGACTTTATGGATGTACTTGCTAACTCTCACGATGGATCAGTAATATTTTCCCATGTGTTTTCGTCGGATGTAGGCTTCTTAGTTTATTTTTGATATAAAGTAAAGATGTGTAAGGAGTATCAAAAACACATTGTATAATTCTCCAACTATATTCACACGAAAATTCAACAATAACTTTTCTCTTTCCAGAATACAAAAAGGATTGGTCTGATCACGCTCTATGGTGGCCGACTCGCAACAAATGGCTCTCCCGGCCGAAGCACACCCTGGACCAGTACGGGGTCCACGCGGACGCCGCCCTCCACTTCACTCCGATGCACAAACCCCTCAGGATCCAGCTGCCGGACCTCAGATACATCCACTGCAAGATCGACTTCTCCATTGACACGTTCAGCGCTGTTGTACAACTATGCAAAAGTCTCGGTGAGTTTGTTAGATGTTGTTATAGATATTAGTAGTATAGTTAGTGTTCATTCTATTTGATTGAGTCTTGCAATCGCCTCTCGTTAGTTTCAATAAGACTTGAGTATGACTTTTGGTTTTGGAATATTCAAGGTAGTTCGGGAAAAGTGTGGAATGGCAAAAGACAGAATAATCTTACAATAGAAGATGTATTATATGTTCTCGCCTTTCTAGCGTCTCTTTCTTAGTTTTAGACAAAAGTACCAAGTTATTAGACAGCATAATACTTCCTTAACGGGAGATTTTAACAGACACTTTAAGAGAAATAGCCTTTAAATCCAATCAGTTACATAGAAACCTACACAATCTAGCAAACAATACATGTTATGGGTAGTCACCGTCGCTTAATGTCGTAAAGGTTATATTTATTTTTACGGCAAAACTTTAACGTTTACATCGTTACTGTCTCGTACTCGAGCCCAATTTTATTTCTTACATGACATAACAAGATCTAATTCAACATTTTATTGTATCTTTGGGATGTCAATCCTCGTAAAGTTTATCAAGGCATCTACCATCATCACTTTAAGAAAGACTTTTGCAGTTGTGAAAGCGAGACAAAACACTGCACGACGTATAGCGGCGTTCCTTTTCCACACTGATATCTATTTTATTTCAACAGTTAATGGTAGGCCCTTAGGTCGTAAAATTCGTACACTGATGCGTTAAGGGCTTGTGACATGAGTTAAGAGTTCATGTCACAAAATAAAAGCGACGCAATTAGTTTTTCCAACTTTCTAGTATCTTTGATTTTCTTTACTGATTATCTTTATAGTTAAGAGTCGTTTGGCTATAAAGAGGTCAACTGTAACTGGAAAATAGGAATGACGACTGGGTATACAAAGTTAAAGTCTACCTTGTCGCAAAGTTAGATAAATAAAAATATTAGACATATTTTTGCGTTGTTCTGAACAAATAAATTTTGCAAAGAAATCATTGTTGTTGTTTAAGAGAAATTAACAACAGTCAATGCTTAATTATTAAACTAATTAATGTGTTGTGTCAATAGCATTTTAATAACTTTGGAAGGAATCTATAGCCTAGTGTGCCTTGTAACCACATATCTCTTTATCCTTTTGGAAACCGTCGTGATTGTATGCCGACATTTTGTTGTCCGAACTATTGTAGCCAACCTGGTCACGCATTATAACTCTAAATAATGAGCTTCACTCATAGCTCGGCCGTGACGGTTCCGTATGCTATAACGATCGTTTACAAAAATACTACGACGCAATATTTGATATCAGACCTTATTATATTGGGTCAAGAACAAAATCCCTATTTTAAAGTAAAACTGAAATAATGTATGAGTACGAGAAAATATTTACTTAATCACTATTTGTGCAATGGTCTTATGTTTGTTTGTTCAGCTGAATTTGCGCATATTACTCATTTATTAGCTATTTCTGGAAAAAAATATTCAATGTTAGGGCTGACAAGTTAACCAGGGTTATATTTCTTGTAGTCATATTATTTCTCCTTTTTTGCGAAGCCCTTTCATATGATAGATGTTCGATCGTTTCAAGGGGCCAAGAAAGTCCTCGAACCGTACGAAATCCTCATTCCCGCGCGTCGGCGAATTAACACAAAAGCTTATGCAAAACCCTGGTATTAAAATAATCCAAATCAATCTTCATCTATGTAACTAATATCTTTTTCGTCTTATTCTACAGGCATAAGACATCCAGAAGAACTGTCTCTCTGCTACCCCTTAGAGCCGTCACATCTCAAACAGAACTACCAGAATCTGAAAGAGGCGAAGAGGATAAAGTCTTCGCAGCCTCCAGACACGAACACGTTCATAGCGGCCACCAGAGGCTCCTCCAACAGCCTGGACAGGTCTAACGGACCCTGCCCTGCGACCCCACCGCCGCCGCGGTCCCTTTCCGCTACCCCCGTGGCTTCGCAACAAGTGAGTATGGTTTTTGGGTAGATAGACTGATGGAATAAATGTTGTAGGATCAAATTGGAGTGGTATATGAGCTTTGGAAAGCAATGTTTGTCTATAGTGATTCGAAACTTGATATTTTGCAGAAGTTTTCATAAGTTTTGAATTTGAATTAAATTCGAGTACCTAATGATCCCTATTTTCATTTTTGCGCATAAAATGAGCAACCGAATGAGATTTATTTCATCAACTTTCCCTTTCCTTCAATATCCACTCACATTAAGGTATTACGACCATTCTCCATCTATTTATAATAGTTAGCTAAACAAGAAGAATGCACCCGAGTGCATCTGTTTTATATAGTTTACGTAACGTGATTAACGTTAACTTTATATCATAAATTATACTGGTTTTGATCGCGTTCACCATAACTTTTGGAGTATAAACTAACAAACGGTCTTTCATGACGGACCTGGGGTTATAAAATGAGATTAACATTTCTTTGTGAGTTCTAAAATAGCTTTATGATTTTGGTCTCTTTGAGGCTGAGGTTGCATCAAGAAAGGATACTATATATCATAAAATATACGCCTACTTTATTAAACTTAACTTAATTTGACTTAAGCTAGATTTCAGGGAATATAGCTTTATTGAGTAAATATGTAATCTTTTTGGCTTACAACAACAATAAAAACAAATATTGCAACCATCGATATGAGATACTAAGCAAGTTAATTTATCGATAAATTAATTATAAACAAATGTCTTCGTCTACAGAACGGCACACTTCGCCGGTATGGCGACACCGCCCTTCCATCAAAGTACAGCACCCAGAGCGACGGGTCCAGCGACGGCGGTTACTGCTCCACTCCGCCCCGGGCCGCGTCCCTGGACGCCCTGGATTCCCTGGGCAACTTGTCCCTGGCTGACTCCCCAATGGAACCTGACAGCCAGTCCAGGGAGTCGCTCCTGACACCCAAGTCTCTCATGGAACGTGCTAGAATGAACGTCGGGTAAGTCATTTGTGTTTGTAGTAAAATAAAATCTGGGTTTATTGTAAATGAAGTGACTAATTAGAAATAGAATAGATGAATAGGAGGAAAAAATAAGCTGTGCCTATTATGATGATTCGTCATAAACGTACAATAGAATGAGGTAGTAACGTTTCCAAAATTGAAGATCTGTTTAACAGTTGTACTAATTTGGTATCTAATTCTTTAAAGCACTCAAAAACCACTAAAAAATAATGTAGACACCCATTTTATAAGTACTAAGTTCTGAAGAGACATTTTAGTTGGTCGGTCGCTTAACGCTGTAATGTAACATAATTTATCTAGTTAGGGGTGATCATATAAATTAATACTTAATTAATTTTTAGTCTAACCAATATCTATTTCCTTCCCCAGTTGGCTAGACTCCTCTCTATCCATAATGGAGCAATACGTCCGTGAGGCAGACACACTGCAGCTGCGGTTCAAGTTTTACTCATTCTTCGACCTGAATGCGCGCGCGCAGGACGCGACCCGACTCAACCAGCTGTACCAGCAGGCGCGCTGGCAGATCCTCAACCAAGAGGTCCAGTGCACTGAGGAAGAGATGCTGCTGTTTGCAGCTTTACAGGTGAATGTTTTAAAAGGGAATTTATTGTAACGGAATAAGGTTGGAAATTGTGAGAATGGAAGTATTTTGTAGTGTTTCAATTAACCAATCAACTAAGCCTATGGTCCACCGCTAAACAATGGACTTCCCCACATTGCGCCACATAGTCGGGGATAGGACAAATCCGTCAAGCTACTGTACATAAAGTCCAAGAATCTACAATACATCTAGTTTTACAGGGAAAGGGAAACTTAATTTCCTTCCTTTTTCAACTAATTTACCCCCAAAACCTTAATTAACTAAATTTAACAGATACGCGGAATTATCCAATGCTAGTAACACGGATATACATCCCTTATGATATTGAATAAGTATCTCTACCCCGTCAATGATTGAAAAATAAGTCGAAAAAGGTGAATTTGCACTATTAAGTAATCCATTTGCTGCACTTCGCATTCGCACTCTTTCTATCACAACTCTATTTCCATTTCACTTATACCATCACAATTACCCACAGCTACAAATTGAGCTCCAAACCCTGGCCGGCGGTAGTGCAGAAGCAGAAGGCGCGGGCGACACATCCACAGGGCCCGACGATGACATCGACGCGGCGCTCAGCGAGCTGCAGGCGCAGCTGGAGGGGGCCCCCGCGCCACGCCCCGACATCACGCAGGTGCCAGAGCTCACTGGGTACCTGAAGTACCTCAGGTAATACTCCCAACACTTCAAGTATCGACATTAAGTTATAGATGTGAAGGTTCATTATTATATGCACCTGTCATTTTATAATGTGAAGGTATATTCAGGCCTAAGTGGTGTTCGTTACGGTCTGCGATGGGAAACGGTCAATGTATTGACGTTATGTTACTTTCATACCGAAAAGGTGTTAGAATAAAGCTCTGTTTAAGTGAGTAAAGAGTGTAATCCGCGCGATATGATCTTCTGCCGCAGTTTTTACGTTCTTGCAGCGAATTACACTCCTGTCGGAATTTTGTTTCCTTTGTTGTAAAGAGTAATACGAAATTAATTTAAATACTATTTTTTATTTTATTTTATTAACCAAAAATGTTGTAGCCATTTTGAGCAGTTCAAGATTATCTATGTGTTGTCTTGATAAACCAAATCAGCTTTATAAACCGGGGTTTACCAGTTTACCTTGGTGTTAATTATAAGTTATATGTTGTAACGGTGAGGGCCGCACAGGTAGGCTGTGCGGACCGTTAACCAATTAGGGAGAAAGAAAACCAGAGGTAGATCTCCAAAAAGGTCTTTAATGGAACTAGGTCCGGCTAGGTCGCGGGTTTGTGGCACAGGTAATTAAGTCCTCGCTTTTATATGAGTGAGGGGGTACCGTCCCTGGGGGCCCCACGTTGGGCGCCACTGTAACGGTGAGGGCCGCACAGGTAGGCTGTGCGGACCGTTAACCAATTAGGGAGAAAGAAAACCAGAGGTAGATCTCCAAAAAGGTCTTTAATGGAACTAGGTCCGGCTAGGTCGCGGGTTTGTGGCACAGGTAATTAAGTCCTCGCTTTTATATGAGTGAGGGGGTACCGTCCCTGGGGGGTCCACGTAGGGTGCCCGGTGAGCTGGCTGAAGCTGCACGGAAGCTGGCTGAAGATGGCTGAGCGGCCCGGTGAGCGGGCAGAGGCTGGCTGAGCGGCACGGAAGCTGGATGAGCGGCCCGGGAGCTGGCTGTAGCTGCCCAGAAGCTGGGGTCGCTGGCGTGACAACGGCCGCGGCCACCAGTAGGTGCTTAGCCGCCGGCTGGAGAGCGGGACCCGCAGAAGGTAGTGGGACGGCGGTAACCCGTAGGGTGACCCCTGGAAGCGTGCATAGAGGTGCGTAGGTTAGCGGTGCCGAAGATGTTGGCCCGCATGCGATGTGGATGCTCCCCTAGTGGTCCCCAGGGCAGCACAGAGGCAGGGAAAGGGAAAGCTCACACATCGCAGCGGTTTACAAGGCAGATGGGTGCAATGACACGTGCTCAAGGCTGATGCAATAAAGTGCTTACACTATCCAGAGCTCATTTTAGCCTTTAAAGGGGTGGCAGGAGGCTAGTAACAGCTGAAGGCACACTGAGTATTCACTTAACACTATGAGAACAAGGGCAATGCAGCCCGCATGCATGGGATAACCTAAGACCGCGTGGTCGGCCAAGCGAGCGAAACAGAACAAGCAGAATGGGATTAAATATGTGAAAATTAATATGAAGTAGGCTATCCCGTACACGGCACACACTTAGTTTAGCAATATACATAGAAACTCACCCAAGATTGGGGTATAATTACATCTTAGGAGTCGTGGCAGCAGCGCCAGTTATGGCGATCGAGAGGGAATGTGACGTAGCCTCTCACATCTTGACGTTTAGGCACTAGGGTGGACCACTGTCGCCGCGTCCATGGACAATTAGTAAGTTGGCCATAGACG